>NW_028227264.1:125192224-125477224 GCF_978045245.1 Mus caroli | reverse complement strand
GAATTCCCTTAGTCTATAGAGACCTTCCATAAGTTCTGTAACTCTAGAGAACCCTGACTAATACAAGGCTGTTATTAGCCTAATTCTCAAACTCAAGACACTACAAGGAAGGAAGCTACCTATCAAGTCCAAGGATGATTTGCTGGAGTCAGATCTCCTTCTAGCATGTAGGTTCCAGGAACTGAACTCTCATCATCAGGCTTGGTAGCAAGCTCCTGTGTTCACTGAGCCATACTGTCAGTCCATAATCTCTTTTTAAAGAAATTAAACAAATCAAGCCAATTGCTTTAAGTGAAAGATGATTAAACAGGGTTTATCACAGAAAGCGTTGCTTTAATCTTAATCCCAAATCACCATAAGCAAATTAATTAAAAATAAGCTTTTTAAAAAATCTGTGAACATGCACTCTCTCCCTAAGGCATGGGGAAGATAAAGTTCTTATACCTCAGTAGCAGAGGTTTCCAAATGAGGTATCTTGCAGGCAAATATTTGGGATTATAGAAGCAAGTCATAAAGTTAGTCACAACAATATCCCGAAGCAAAGATTTTTGCAAGGTAGTCATAAGAACGTGGTCATAAGAACGTGGTCATAGCAAGTTGGTCATAGCAAGTTAGTTGGTCATAATAAACTTTGGAAACAAAGGCATGTTTTCCAGACATAGTATCCATTTCTTCAACAATCAGTATAGATCTATTTGTAATTAAGGTTATAGGTGGAGGATAGCCAAATCCTTGAGAAACAGATTTAATCATAGTTTGTCTTTACTATCAGATGGCTTTCAAGCCCATGATAGAGGCAAACTAGTTCATCGTCCATGCATGAAAATCAATGTGTGTCATTTATTAGTTAACTAAAAATTATATGTCGTGACTCAAGAGAGGCTGAAATAAAGCAACTTTAGAAAATCCAATGCTAACTCAACAAATGTTCTCACCAAACTAGACCAAAGGAGATTGCCATAAAGCTGGTAAAAGAAATCTACACAGACACTGCAGCTGGGGTCACACTGCGAAAGGATGACTTTTCTGCTCAGACCAAGAGCAAGCCAAATGCTGCCCCTGAGGTGATTCAACCCAGCAGGGTTCTTTAGGAAAGACAACTAGATTGAATAAAAATGACAGTGAAATCAAATCAAAACTCTAGCAGACTAGCTTTCTAAGAAACTGATGAAAAATTCATTTTAAAAGTATGTAGAAATTAAAGTTAGTCAAAGATTTCTCAAAAGGATAATTGGATGACTTTAGTTTCTTCTTTTTTTTAATGTTTAATATTTTTATTACATATTTTCCTCAATTACATTTCCAAAGCTATCCCAAAAGTCCCCCATACCGCCCCCCACTTCCCTACCCACCCATTCCCATTCTTTTGGCCCTGGCATTCCCCTATATTGGGGCATATAAAGTTTGCAAGTCCAATGGATCTCTCTTTCCAGTGATGGCCGACTAGGCCATCTTTCGATACATATGCAGCTAGAGACAAGAGCTCCGGGGTACTGGTTAGTTCATCATGTTGTTCCAACTATAGGGTTGCAGATCCCTTTAGCTCCTTGGTTACTTTCTCTAGCTTCTCCATTGGGAGCCCTGTGATACATCCAATAGCTGACTGTGAGCATCCACTCCTGTGTTTGCTAGGCCCCTGCATCGTCTCACAAGAGACAGCTATATTTGGGTCCTTTCAGCAAAATCTTGCTAGTGTATGCAATGGTGTCAGCGTTTAGAAGCTGATTATGGGATGGATCCCTGGATACGGCAGTCTCTAGATGGTCCATCCTTTCATCACAGCTCGATACTTTGTCTCTGTAACTCCTTCCATGGGTGTTTTGTTCCCAATTCTAAGAAGGGGCATATTGTCCACATTTTGGTATTCATTCTTCATGAGTTTCATGCGTTTAGCAAATTGTATCTTATATCTTGGGTATCCTAAGTTTTGGGCTAATATCCACTTATCAGTGAATACATATTGTGTGAGTTCCTTTGTGATTGTGTTACCCCACTCAAGATGATGCCCTCCAGGTCCATCCATTTGGCTAGGAATTTCATAAATTCATTCTTTTTAATAGCTGAGTAGTACTCCATTGTGTAAATGTACCATAATTTCTGTATCCATTCCTCTGTTGAGGGACATCTGGGTTCTTTCCAGCTTCTGGCTATTATAAATAGGGCTGCTATGAACATAGTGGAGCATGTGTCCTTCTTACCGGTTGGGACATCTTCTGGATATATGCCCAGGAGAGGTATTGCTGGATCCTCCGGTAGTACTATGTCCAATTTTCTGAGGAACCACCAGACTGATTTCCAGAGTGGTTGTACAAGCTTGCAATCCCACCAACAATGGAGGAGTGTTCCTCTTTCTCCACATCCTCGCCAGCATCTGCTGTCACCTGAATTTTTTTTTAATTTTTAATATTTTTTATTACATATTTTCCTCAATTACATTTCCAATGCTATGCCAAAAGTCCCCCATAGCGCCCCCCACTTCCCTACCCACCCATTCCCATTTTTTTGGCCCTGGCATTCCCCTATATTGGGGCATATAAAGTTTGCAAGTCCAATGGGCCTCTCTTTCCAGTGATGGCCAACTAGGCCATCTTTCGATACATATGCAGCTAGAGACAAGAGCTCCGGGGTTCTGGTTAGTACATCATGTTGTTCCAACTATAGGGTTGCAGATCCCTTTAGCTCCTTGGGTACTTTCTCTAGCTTCTCCATTGGGAGCCCTGTGATACATCCAATAGCTGACTGTGAGCATCCACTCCTGTGTTTGCTAGGCCCCGGCATCGTCTCACAAGAGACAGCTATATTTGGGTCCTTTCAGCAAAATCTTGCTAGTGTATGCAATGGTGTCAGCGTTTAGAAGCTGATTATGGGATGGATCCCTGGATACGGCAGCCTCTAAATGGTCCATCCTTTCCTCACAGCTACGAACTTTGTCTCTGTAACTCCTTCCCTGGGTTTTTTGTTCCCAATTCTAGGAAGGGGCACAGTGTCCACACTTTGGTCTTCATTCTTCTTGAGTTTCATGCGTTTAGCAAATTGTATCTTATATCTTGGGTATCCTAAGTTTTGGGCTAATATCCACTTATCAGTGAATACATTTTGTGTGAGTTCTTTTGTGATTGTGTTACCTCACTCAAGATGATGCCCTCCAGGTCCATCCATTTGGCTAGGAATTTCATAAATTCATTCTTTTTAATAGCTGAGTAGTACTCCATTGTGAAAATGTACCATAATTTCTGTATCCATTCCTCTGTTGAGGGACATCTGGGTTCTTTCCAGCTTCTGGCTATTATAAATAGGGCTGCTATGAACATAGTGGAGCATGTGTCCTTTTTACCAGTTGGGACATCTTCTGGATATATGCCCAGGAGAGGTATTGCTGGATCCTCCGGTAGTACTATGTCCAATTTTCTGAGGAACCACCAGACTGATTTCCAGAGTGGTTGTACAAGCTTGCAATCCCACCAACAATGGAGGAGTGTTCCTCTTTCTCCACATCCTCGCCAGCATCTGCTGTCACCTGAATTTTTGATCTTAGCCATTCTGACTGGTGTGAGGTGGAATCTCAGGGTTGTTTTGATTTGCATTTATCTGATGGTTAAGGATGTTGAACATTTTTTCAGGTGCTTCTCTGCCATTCGGTATTCCTCAGGTGAGAATTCTTTGTTCAGTTCTGAGCCCCATTTTTTAATGGGGTTATTTGACTTTCTGGAGTCCACCTTCTTGAGTTCTTTATATATATTGAATATTAGTCCCTTATCTGATTTAGGATAGGTAAAGATCCTTTCCCAATCTGTTGGTGGTTTTTTGTCTTATTGATGGTGTCTTTTGCCTTGCAGAAGCTTTGTAGTTTCATGAGGTCCCACTTGTCAAGTCTCGATCTTACAGCACAAGCCATTGCTGTTGTATTCAAGAATTTTTCCCCTGTGCCCATATCTTCAAGGCTTTTCCCCACTATCTCCTCTATAAGTTTCAGTGTCTCTGGTTTTATGTGAAGTTCCTTGATCCACTTAGGCTTGACCTTAGTACAAGGAGATAGGAATGGATCGATTCGCATTCTTCTACATGTTAACAACCAGTTGTGCCAGCACCATTTGTTGAAAATGCTGTCTTTCTTCCACTGGATGTTTTTAGCTCCCTTGTCGAAGATCAAGTGACCATAGGTGTGTGGGTTCATTTCTGGGTCTTCAATTCTATTCCATTGGTCTATTTGTCTGTCACTATACCAGTACCATGCAGTTTTTATCACAATTGCTCTGTAGTAAAGCTTTAGGTCCGGCATGGTGATTACATCAGAGGTTCTTTTATCCTTGAGAAGAGTTTTTGCTATCCTAGGTTTTTTGTTATTCCAGATGAATTTGCAGATTGCACTTTCTAATTCGTTGAAGAATTGATTTGGAATTTTGATGGGGATTGCATTGAATCTGTAGATTGCTTTTGGCAAGATAGCCATTTTTACAATGTTGATCCTGCCAATCCATGAGCATGGGAGATCTTTCCATCTTCTGAGATCTTCTATAATTTCTTTCTTCAGAGACTTGAAGTTTTTATTATACAGATCTTTCACTTCCTTAGTTAGAGTCATGCCAAGATATTTTATATTATTTGTGACTATTGAGAAGGGTGTTGTTTCCCTAATTTCTTTCTCAGCCTGTTTATTCTTTGTGTAGAGAAAGGCCATTGATTTGTTTGAGTTAATTTTATATCCAGCTACTTCACCGAAGCTGTTTATCAGGCTTAGGAGTTCTCTGGTGGAATTTTTAGGGTCACTTATATATACTATCATATCATCTGCAAAAAGTGATATTTTGACTTCATCTTTTCCAATTTGTATCCCTTTGATCTCCTTTTGTTGTCGAATTGCTCTGGCTAGGACTTCAAGTACAATGTTGAATAGGTATGGAGAAAGTGGACAGCCTTGTCTAGTCCCTGATTTTAGAGGGATTGCTTCAAGCTTCTCACCATTTACTTTGATGTTGGCTACTGGTTTGCTGTAGATTGCTTTTATCATGTTTAGGTATGGGCCTTGAATTCCTGATCTTTCCAAGACTTTTATCATGAATGGGTGTTGGATCTTGTCAAATGCTTTTTCCGCATCTAAGGAGATGACCATGTGGTTTTTGTCTTTGAGTTTGTTTATATACTGGATTACGTTGATGGATTTCCATATATTGAACCATCCCTGCATCCCTGGGACGAAACCTTCTTGGTCAGGATGGATGATTGTTTTGATGTGTTCTTGGATTCGGTTAGCAAGAATATTATTGAGGATTTTTGTATCAATATTCATAAGGGATATTGGTCTGAAGTTTTCTATCTTTGTTGGGTCTTTTTGTGGTTTAGATATCAGAGTAATTGTGGCTTCATAGAATGAGTTGGGTAGAGTACCTTCTGTTTCTATTTTGTGGAATAGTTTGTGAAGAGCTGGGATTAGATCTTCTTTGAAGGTCTGATAGAACTCTGCACTAAACCCATCTGGTCCTGGGCTTTTTTTCGTTGGGAGACTATTAATGACTGCTTCTATTTCTTTGGGGGATATAGGGCTGTTTAGATCATTAACCTGATCTTGATTCAACTTTGGTACCTGGTATCTGTCTAGGAACTTCTCCATTTCATCCAGGTTCTCCAGTTTTGTTCAGTATAGCCTTTGGTAGAAGGATCTGATGGTGTTTTGGATGTCTTCAGGATCTGTTGTTATGTCTTCTTTTTCATTTCTGATTTTGTTAATTAGGATGCTTTCCCTTTGCCCTCTAGTGAGTCTGGCTAAGGGTTTATCTATCTTGTTGATTTTCTCAAAGAACCAGCTCCTTGATTGGTTGATTCTTTGAATAGTTCTTCTTGTTTCCACTTGGTTGATTTCACTCCTGAGTTTGATTATTTCCTGCCGTCTACTCCTCTTGGTTGAATCTGCTTCCTTTTGTTCTAGTGCTTTTAAGTGTGTTGTCAAGGTAATGTGTGCTCTCTCTAGTTTCTTTTTGGAGGCACTCAGAGCTATGAGTTTTCCTCTTAGAAATGCTTTCATTGTGTCCCATAAGTTTGGGTATGTTGTGGCTTCATTTTCATTGAACTCTAAAAAGTCCTTAATTTCTTTCTTTATTCCTTCCTTGACCAAGGTATCATTGAGAAGAGTGTTGTTCAGTTTCCACATGAATGTTGGCTTTCTATTATTTATTTTGTTATTGAAGATCAGCCTTAGTCCATGGTGATCTGATAGGATGCATGGGACAATTTAATATTTTTGTATCTGTTGAGGCCTGTTTTGTGACCAATTATGTGGTCAATTTTGGGGAAGGTACCATGAGGTGCTTAGAAGAAGGTATATCCTTTTGATTTAGGATAGAATGTTCTGTAGATATCTGCCAGATCCATTTGATTCATAACTTCTGTTAGTTTCACTGTGTCCCTGTTTAGTTTCTGTTTCCATGATCTGTCCATTGGTGAAAGTGGTGTGTTGAAGTCTCCCACTATTATTGTATGAGGTGCAATGTGTGCTTTGAGATTTACTAAAGTTTCTTTAATGAATGTGGCTGCCTTTATATTTGGAGCATAGATATTCAGGATTGATAGTTCCTCTTGGAAGATTTTACCTTTGATGAGTATGAAGTGTACCTCCCTGTCTTTTTTGATAAATTTGGGTTGGAAGTCAATCTTATCAGATATTAGAATGGCTACTCCAGCTTGTTTCTTCCTACCATTTTCTTGGAAAATTGTTTTCCAGCCTTTCATTCTGAGGTAGTGTCTTTTTCTCTGAGATGAGTTTCCTGTAAGCAGCAAAATGTTGGGTCTTGTTTGTGTAGCCAGTTTGTTAGTCTATGTCTTTTTATCGGGGAGTTGAGTCCATTGATATTAAGAGATATTAAGGAAAAGTAATTGTTGTTTCCTGTTATTTTTGTTGTTAAAGTTGGCATTCTGTTCTTGTGGCTGTCTTCTTTTAGGTTTGTTGAGGGATTACATTCTTGTTGTTTCTAGGGTGTGGTTCCTGTCCTTGTATTGGTTTTTTTCTGTTATTATCCTTTGAAGGGCTGGATTCATGGAGAGATAATGTGTGAATTTGGTTTTGTCGTGGAATACTTTGGTTTCTCCATCTATGTTAATTGAGAGTTTGGCTGGGTATAGTAGCCTGGGCTGGAGTTTGTGTTCTTTTAGTGTCTGTATAACATCCGTCCAGGATCTTCTGGCTTTCATAGTCTCTTTTGAGAAATCTGGTGTAATTCTGATAGGCTTGCCTTTATATGTTACTTGGCCTTTTTCTCTTACTGCTTTTAGTAATCTATCTTTATTTAGCGCATTTGTTGTTCTGATTATTATGTGTCGGGAGTTATTTCTTTTCTGGTCCAGTCTATTTGGAGTTCTGTAGGCTTCTTGTATGCTCATGGGCATCTCTTTCTTTAGATTTGGGAAGTTTTCTTCTATAATTTTGTTGAAGATGTTTGCTGGTCCTTTGAGTTGAAAATCTTCATTCTCATCCACTCCTATTATCCGTAGGTTTGGTCTTCTCATTGTGTCCTGTATTTCTTGGATGTTTTGAGTTAGGATCTTTTTGCATTTTACATTTTCCTTGATTGTTGTGCCGATGTTCTCTATGGAATCTTCTGCACCTGAGATTCTCTCTTCCATCTCTTGTATTCTGTTGCTGATGCTCGTATCTATGGTTCCAGATTTCTTTCCTAGGGTTTCTATCTCCAGTGTTGCTTCATTTTGGGTTTTCTTTATTGTGTCTACTTCCCTTTTTAGGTCTAGTATGGTTATGTTCATTTCCATCATCTGTTTGGATGTGTTTTCCTGTTTTTCTGTAAGGACTTCTACCTGTTTGATTATGTTATCCTGTTTTTCTTTAAGGATTTTTAACTCTTTAGCAGTGTTCTCCTGCAATTCTTTAAGGAATTTTTGTGCTTCCTCTTTACTGTCTTCTACCTGTTTACCGGTGTTCCTTTGTATTTCTTTAAGTGTGTTATTAAAGTCCTTCTTGAAGTCCTCTACCATCATCATGAGATATGCTTTTAGATCCGTGTCTTGCTTTTCCGGTGTGTTGGGGTGCCCTGGACTGGGCAAAGTGGGAGTGCTGGGTTCTGATGATGGTGAGTGGTCTTGGTTTCTGTTAGTAAGATTATTACGTTTACCTTCTGCCATCTGGTAATCTCTGGGGTTAGTTGTTGTCGTTGTCACTGTTTAAAGATTGGAGCAGAAGCTGTGTTCCACTCACCAGCAGTCTCAAAATCCTGTGGTGGAGGTCGTGGGTAGCTGGCGGGTGTCAGCCGACCCTGTGCTCTAGCTACCCCGGTGCTGGTCTGGCCGGAAGAGCCTGTTTTTCTTTAAGGACTTGTAACTCTTTAGCCATGTTCTCCTGTAATTCTTTAAGTGAGTTATTAAAGTCCTTCTTGATGTCCTCTACCATCATCATGAGATATGCTTTTAGATCCGTGTCTAGCTTTTCCGGTGTGTTGGGGGGCCCTGGACTGGGTGAAGTGGGAGTGCTGGGTTCTGATGATGGTGAGTGGTCTTGGTTTCTGTTAGTAAGATTATTATGTTTACCTTTCTCCATCTGGTAATCTCTGGGGTTAGTTGTTGTCGTTGTCACTGTTTAAAGATTGGAGCAGAAGCTGTGTTCCACTCACCCGAAGTCTCAAAATCCTGTGGTGGGTGTCGTGGGTAGCTGGCGGGTGTCAGCCGACCCTGTGCTCTAGCTACCCCGGTGCTGGTCAGACCGGAAGAGGCTTGTGGCCCTACTCAGGCTGGTTTTCTGCTTCCCTAACTAATGCAGTCTCAGGCCCCGTGCGCAAGTGGATTGGAGCAGAAGCTGTGTTCCACTCACCAGAAGTTTTAAGATCCTGTGGCGAGTGTTGTGGGTAGCTGGCAAGTCGACTTTAGTTTCTTAATTCAAGATTGTAAAGTATCTTTTATTCACCTGATGTAATTGTCATCTCAGAGGTTTACTTCTTCAGTCTGCTAACCTAGGCCTAATCCCAGAAGCCTCTATACTCTGAATAATCTTATCTAGCCTTAGAATGTTTTGAGCCTCTGAGACTTGCTGCTGAATAAGCTCACCCCTTCCTAGTTCTTTCTGACCTCTGGCTGGCTGGTTCAACTCACCTTTTCTGGCTCAAATTCCTCACACACATACACAAATGACTGATTCCATCTGGCTTCTCCCTCCTGGACTCTCCTGAATTGATTTGCTTACCTTCATACTAACTTTAGCACTCTTCTTTAATCTTCTGGCTCCTTAACATTCTCTGGCTCATTTTGTCTTCATTTGTGTTTAGTTTGTTCTCTCTTCCACCTGTCTCTGTAACACTCTTCTGGTAAAACTGCCCCTTTCCTTTTCTCTCTCTCTCTTCTGCTTTCTCTTAAGTAGCTTCCCTTTCCTTTCTCTTCTCCTGAGAATTGGCCATATCCTACTCTGTCAAATCTTTCTCTGATCCGTCACTTTTTCTGCTACTCAATTAAATATCACTTTCAAACATGGCTACTGCCTTTTACAAATACTACCTTCATAGTTTGGGATTAAACATGTGTACTAAGGGCTGAGCCACATCACAACTAGAAACAGGCTTTTCCAATAAACATTACATTCTTGGGATTCCCAACGTAATCAAATATCTTGCAACACAAAATTTATTGCAAAGCTATGAGACATGTCATTAGAGTGTGGGTGTCAAGGTAAACATATGTCAGTGGAAGAGAACAGGAAATTTAGAAACTTCACTGGCCAATCAATTTCCAATAAAGGGGCAAAGATAATGTAGTTATAAAATTATATATATATATGATATCATTGATAGCTGGGATTGTAGCTCAGGAGTGTGTATTTGCTCAATATTTTTAATGGTCTGGGTTTGACACCCCCTACTTTTTCCAAATACATGAATGCTACTTGAACAATTGGAGATTAAAATAAAATTCCAAGCCACAAACTCTGGAAAAACAAAAAAACCAAAAGTACCTTTGTTTGTTTGGGGGATTTTGTTTGTTTTACAAAACATCTTTCACCCACCATGAGCATCGAGCTGATAAACAATGTCAAATGCATCACAATAACTGTAAGCCTTTTAAAGAAAGATTTTGCAATTTTAAACTCAATGGAATGCTTAGATGTACCATTTTAAACAAAAAAATCTCTTCTCACTGGACTTCTAATCAAAGTGGGCCATTTGAATATGAAGGAGATAATACAGAGGACAAATAGGGGCATGGCAGAAGACTTAGCATCCCACTAGTCCTGGCAGAAATGTGACTAAGGTCACTGTACGGGTCTGTCAGAAGAGTGTGGATTCAAACACTGATTTTACCAAACACTAGCCATGTGGCATATCTTGAAAACTTAATACAAGCGGCTATATACTGCACGGTATACTCCTCTCTCTAGCAATCTTCCCACATACAAGAAAGCATATGTCCAACAAGTACTTGAAACTTTTGTATTGTTTTTGTATTTTAGCCATATCTGCAATGGAAGCCAACTAGACGCAGCCTGTATGTCCACTGATTGATTAAATAGATGAATGCATGGATCTTAGTATGTTCATATGTATGAACTCTTCTATTCAGCCCTACACTGTTGTAAGCTATTGGTATGGTAGAACATTCGTGAACATGGGTGAATATTGACATAATTGTGTGTTGTGGTCTGAATGGACATGACCTCCATAGACTTGTCTGGGGTAACATTATTGGGGGGTATGGCCTTGTTGGAGGAAGTGTGTCACTGGGGGTGGGCTCTGAAGTCTCAGAAACTCAAGCCAGGCCTACTGACCCACTGCCTTCTCCTGCTGCCTGTCAATCTGAGATGTAGGATTCTCAATTACTTCTCCAGCACCACGTTTCTCTTTGTGTCTCCATGCTTCCCGCCATGATGACAATGGACTAAAATGTTGAACTGTAAACCAGCTCCAATGAAAAGTTTTCCTTTCTAAGACTTGCCTTGGTCATGGTGTCTCTTCACAGCAATAAAATACTGACTAAGGTATTGTGTTAATTTAATGGAATGAGGCCAAAAGAGGAGCCACCACATATTCTGAAATAAAGCATGAGATTCCATTTATATAAAAGTTTGTAATTAAAATTAGAAAATTAAATGTTATTGAATAAAGGGTATCATTTACTAAGTTTTATAGACATTGGGGTGGTCTAGCATCCCTTTAAAAATAATTCACAGTTTTGTATATTTGTTATTAATATTCTAATAACCAATTGTTTTAATTTTTGGATTGTTTTGAATCTAGCTTGAAAGAAAATTAAACATTTGCAGTCTTGAATGAAAATAAAACAATGTAATGTTTCAAATAGATTTTTCTTTAAAAAATTTTTCCCAGGTTAGTGTGTGTGTGTGTGTGTGTGTGTGTGTGTGTGTGTGTGAGCTTGAGCACACACACATATTAAATTTTTAAATATTTATTTAGTTTATATACAGGAGTGTTTTGCTCACATGTATGTCTGTGTACCATGTGCCTGGTACATGCAAAGGTCAGAAGAAGGCAAACAGATCCTTCTGAAAATCAAGTCACTCTGGACAATTATGACCTGCTGTGTGGGTGCTGAGAATCAAACCTTGGTCCTCTGCCAAAATAAGTGCTCTTAACTCCTGGTGATAGATAAGTTAGTTCTGGGCAGAAAGACAAATGACCTCTCTGGCTGTGTTGATTATAATTTTTTGATGGTCCCAACTCATACTTTAAGAAACAATGACCAACAGTTCTAATTGATGAATATGGTAATACCTGAGCTATCTAGAGAGATTTAGTTAAATAATCCTCATGACAAATTGGTCTTAGCCAGTTTCTCCTGCAGCGAAAGCCAATCCCACGCACTAATTGCTGCAACCTATGGGGTCCTTTGTTTCAGAACCACGAAGGGACAGAAAGGGACGTGGTTGACTTTCACAGGAAGAATATGCTGGCCTTTCATTCTTTCTGTATTTTTTTTTTAATGAGTTTCAATTGTGTTGGATTCCAGCAGCATGTGTAGCTGCGTTTTGCCCTTCGTCTGAGTAAACTTCCACAATTCTACAACATGGAGATCACAGAACACATCTTCAAAGCTAATTAAATCAACATGATGGGCTGCCACAGCTGCTGGCTCTGTGTAGATGGCCTCCCAGTGTATAAACCTGATGTGAGGATTCGACTCCTTTGCTGCTTTTCCACCGTGTTCACACTCACCATCCCTGCATCTCTGCTGTTTACACTCACACTCACTATCCCAGTCTCACTCACCATCCCTGCATCTCTGCCATTCATACTCCAAACTAAATCCTCACTTTTCATATTTGAAGGGCATGTTTTAGTAAAGCAGTGTTTTCTCTCCAGAAAAGGGATTTATCATCTGCTTTCATACAGTACTAGTGGAATTCTTACAGAGTAAATAGAATATCTTTTATGTTACAACTATGAGACAGTGATAGATTTTTTACACAGCATTAATATTTAAAGGGTTTTTAAAGAATGAGTGGTCTGTAGCCTATCTCCAGTGTTTATTATTATATTTGTTATTTTATTGCTATCTCTGCAATAATTCTATGAGGCATCTTGATCTTTACTTACCAAGGGAGGAAATAAAAGCTAGAGTAGCTCTGGGGAGTCCATTTTCTCCTACAGTGTGGGGTCTAGTGGTGGAACCAACCCAGGTCCTCAGGCTTGGTGGCAAGATTGAACTATCAGAGCAGAGAAAGCAAAATTAACAACTGCTTCTGTTGATTTCTGACTTAGCTTCTTTTGCCTCTGAGCACACTACTGACTTTGGAAAATAACTGGTGTCTTCACTGACAGAATAGACAGCATTCTCCTTACTTTAATAAATTCTCTTTTTATATTTAAAGGTAGAATGTTTGCAAGCAACTCACAGTCGAGCTGTTTTCCTTCTTTTTATCAAAACAGAGGTCACATTCCTTCTAACAAAAGGCAGGTGGATGGCTCAACTTTATTTCTGTGTTTCAGAACTAAAAATATATTTCTTGGGTATGTCTGTGCAACACTGAATTCTTCCTACATTACCAAAAGTGGGACAGGCAGAAGACCCCATGCAAGCAAAGAAGCCACTTGCACAAGACAGAAGATCAATTGTTACTCAGTTACTCTGCATAAGCTCCATCTGTCCTTTGGCTGAGTACTACACTGTGATGGTGTGTATACAGCATGCTACATATACAGACACACGCAAAGGGCCTGGCCAGAAATAGAGCTGGATGGAGCCCAAGCCTGGAGCTGCATGGAAGTATTTTCTATTCCAGAGCAGTGAAATCAGTTTTCTAGCCACCTGGCTTTTATCAGTGCATAGGCTGCTGTCTGCATCTACTCCAACAGGGGGAGGCTTCTCAGCCTGTGGACACCAGTTCTTTTTTTAAGTGATTTAAAAAGTAACATTTATATATTAGTGTGTCATAGGAGTGCTTGTATATGTGTGTGTATGTGTATAAATTTGTGTATGTGAATGTACACACATGTGAATGTGTATATGCATGTGTGTACATGTATGTGTCTAGTGTGTGAATGTGTACATGAATATATATGTGTGCATGTGTATGTGTGTGCCTATGTGTATGTGTCTATGTATGTGTGTATATTTATGTATATGTGTATGTGAATGTGTGCATGTATATATGTAGTTATGCAATGTATATATCCATGTATGTATGCATGCATGTCCATATATGTATGCATGCATGTACAAATGTGGATGTGTATATGTATGTGTGTATGCATGTATATGTGTACATGTATGTGTATATGCATGTATTTATGCATGTGTATGTGTACATGTATGTATATATGCATGGTATGTATGTGTACATGTATGTGTATGCATGTGTATATGCATGGTATGTATGTATGTGTATGCATGTGTATATGCATGGTATGTATGTATGTGTATGCATGTGTATATGCACATATATATATATATATGTATATATATTTGTGTGTGTGTGTTCACATATGTGCAGGTCAGAAAACAACTTGTCTAACTTTATGCTCTGCTTCCCCTTTGGGTGTCACAGGCTTGATCTCAGATCATCAGCTGTTGCAGCAAGCCTCTACCAACTGAGCCATCACATCAAACCAAGGGATGCTATCCTTTAACTGCTGACTAGTTAGTTTTTATTTACCTACTGGAATAACATGGTGGCACAAAGACATGCTTTCTGAGAGGGAGATGAGTCATTTCCAGAGTTTCTTCAGAGTCACTTAAAACAGCTTCCTTTCTTGTTGCCATTACCACCTCTACCAACCAAATTGGTATTAATTAGACTCTGAGACCAATGTGAGATAAGCATTTGACTGACATGGCTGATAGGCATTTGACTGGCATGGCTGATAGGCATTTGACTGACATGGCTGATAGGCATTTGACTGGCATGGTTGATAGGCATTTGACTGGCATGGCTGATAGGCATTTGACTGACATGGCTGATAGGCATTTGACTGGCATGGTTGATAGGCATTTGACTGGCATGGCTGTTAGGCATTTGACTCATATGCCATTAGAAGTTAGGCCTGTTGCTATTTCTATTTCCATGTTAGAAATGGTGTGGCATAGCATATGAGCACATGGATGCTGAAGAAGGCTGCCTAGGCCCTCACTCTGCCACTTTTTGCCCTGTGACACTGAGCATGCCACTCCACCTATCTGTGACCTAAGATCCTCATCTGAAAAAAGGACACCCTCATAAACTCTCCCCTCATGTTTTTGAGAGGAAGAAAAGAGTGTACAGGAATCTAATTGGGACACACACACACACTGTAAGTCTGCTTTTGTGCTGCTATTTTGTTATTAAAAAAAAGACATAAAAATTGTCTCAGTGTTCTCTTTGAGCATCTTTAATAACATTTAAACTAAAAGAAAATTTGACTTGTTAACAACCATTGTCAGAGTTACAGAGTATATTAATATCTATATATTAAAGAAGAAAAAACGACATGCAAATTTTTCTCAAGGAACCCTGGTAATTGGATATTTTGAAACCAAGAAGGAAGTAAGGTTACTTTTTAAACTAGATCCACTGGGGTTAGACGTAAATTCATTTCATATTCTTTCAGAACACTCTACTTCCTCTATTTTAGTGACTTTCTTCATACTTCGAAGAGAATATTCCCTCAGAGGGTTGGGGAAGGATTTTAAGTGTCATTCTCTCCATTTCCTTACCCCAGTTGTATTTGGCCAGCAGAGATCTCCCGGGGACACTCAGTCAATGTCAAGTTCTCTCCTGTCTCAAGCCCTCTCACTGCCTGGCTCTGCTCACCTCCTTTGATCTCCCCTTGGTTACCTGTGAGTCAGAGTCCTTAACTACAGCTGTAGATTACAGCTCAGGTTTTCACTTCCGTTGAAAAGACTTTCACTGACTCTCTAGGACATACAGATGCTTTCAACCCCGTGTCCTCGTTTGCTTGTGCTGATTGTAAATGACTAGGAGACAAATCTATATTGAATATGTTTATCGTGGTTGACTGTAATGTCCTTCCATCACACTGGCTTTGGCATTGCCCATCTTTATCCCATGTCACTGTGTGTCATTCAGTCGTTTCATAGGTATTATGAAGAAAAAGTACATTGAAAGGTACACGTTACCATGTGCGTTCACTGATTTCCAGATGCAAATGAGGAAAATGTTTCACCCAGAACATCTTATTGGAGAACATAAAGAAACCCAGTGACCTCCATTTTTATTTGCAATTGCCAACAGGCTGCTACCTAGAATCCCTGACAAGTGAAGATCTAAAGTCTCCATGCATTCTGATCTTGTACAGACATTATCAAGTTAAAAAACAAAAAGGGAGGGGAATAGCTCACATATTTAGGAAGGCTTGGTTTATCTGAAAGAGAGGAGGATTGATACACAGAGACAGCAAGCTCCGATTCAGCAGGATGGAGGAATGTGGCTCTTAACCTTCCTAATGCTGTGGTACTTTAACAGGGCTCCTCATGTTGTAGTGACCCCCACCCGTAAACTTATTTTCCTTGCTACTTCATAACTATGATTTTGCTACTGTTATGGATCACAATGTAAATATCGGTGCTTTCTGCTGGTCTTAGGCAACCTCTGTAGTTAGTTGTCAAAGGGTTGTTTGACCACCCAAGGAGTTGCAACCCATAGGTTGAGAACCTCTGATCGAGAGCGTTATTAGAGGGGCCTTGATCAGTGAAGACATGAGCAGGAGTCCTGGAAACACTGTGGGAATCCAAAGTCTGGTGGTATTCTGCTAGCCTACTGAAATCATGTTACTGTTCAGCTGAAATCTGGCCCAAGACTTGACACCTAGAAAAGAGAGTTTTAAGACACCTGGAGGCAACTCGCCATCTCTAACAATAGTTGAGTGACACCACTGTCGCTATGCGCTATGAAGCAGTAACTACTCTTAGCAAAGCAAATTAGATTCAATGGTAGGTTTAAGTTTAAAAATGTATAATAAACCCAGATAAGAGATCTTTCTTGTCATTTCTCAACTCTGCTGGGCAGAATGGTTCAGAAAACCACTCCGTCCATACACAGTCCATCACACCTGTTTGGATTTCTGAAAGTGGCTTCTATGGAAATCAGTGGCTTTACAAACCCAGTCTAGCTCAGTGGGAAATTATTTGCAAACTGTAAAACAGTATTCACGTTGGAGGGGTCGGAGGTCTCAGAACTGCACCACCCCCTTCTCTGCTGGAAAGATCTAGTCATACGTGAGAAATAGCGTTTAAACAAGGTTTAATTTCTTTCAGAAGTTACTTTAGGCACTAAACCATACCTGTAGCTGTTCAAGTTACTCCACAATGTGTGGGGTCAGACTCATTCTGCTTTATGGTATCCTCTGGGCTGGAGTTTAGTCATGTAGGAAATCCTGTGAAGAAGTTCAAGCATATAGTCTCATATTCTATGATCCCACGATCAGCATTTGTGGGACTAACTCCCCATTCTTCTCTTTCTATGTTATTGGGTTTTTTTTTAATTTTTATTTTTGGGTGTATCTCTGTGTGGCACAGGCTGGCCTTGACATAACAATCCTGAAAGATCTTCTTACATCCTCTTTCCACCACTTTCAGAGGTATGAATGAGCCACCACATCTGCTTTTGCCTGTCCTGAGCAGCCAGGATCAAGTTTCTTTGAGTACTGCTTTAAGTCACTCACCTTTATTATTATTAATAATAATAATTATTTATTATTATTATTATTATTATTATTATTATTATTATTATTATTATTATTATTGAGATACAAAGACCTCTCCCTCCTATGACGACACCATGGTTGGGACTGATTCTCAGCACTGTAGGTTATGCCCTGAGACACATCCCGTCTGGAATCATCCATATTGTCTCAACAGCGCCCATTCCTGACTTCCTTTACTCTCTGTTGTCTTCGCTTGTCCTGAGTATGTGTGTCTTATTCCCTCTGCCTAGACAATTTCCTCACTTCCTGGGACAGTTACGATACTGAGCTCAAGGCTCTGTGTCACTGATATCTGGATCATTGGCGGCTTCTCAATACTCAAATGTGTTTTAAAGGTTTCCACTGTAATTAGCTTAATCAATCCCTCGATCAGTTACAGATCACTGTTCAACATAGTCTGGAAGGCATTGTAAAGATCACAAAATAATTATCAAAGATAATTTTGGCCCTGGTCGGAGGTAGAATTTTGTTAGTGTTGATGATGAATGTAGTGGCAATAGCCCACATAAGATGAAATAAATGACAGAACTCGGCAGCTTGAGGACACCATCCTAAACTTAAGAATATTCAGTCTTGCAAGCAATTTCTTTCCACTAGGTTACCGGAGTCCCTCCCTCAAATTTCTGGTTTTAGTTTCTGAGCCGATCCATATGGGAGCCATTAGCCACACAGGGCTCTGCAGCCCTCAGAACTCAACCTGTGCGACCGAGGAGCAGAAACAATTGCGTTTAATTCTAATTAATCTCTACTCCAATTTAAAAGCAGATATTCTGTTAAACTTTTGGAAAATTTACGTATGTCTGGAACAACTCCAGCTTAAGGACCTATTTTTTTCCGGCTATAAAGTTTACAAATCAAAATACAGGTCATGAATGAATACTGAAAATGTAACATCAGAATCCTTTGAGTATAGTATATGTAATAGGTAGTAACGACAGTACAGGACTAAGACTGGGCAATGTGTATTAATTTGTTTCTATTGGTTATTTTTTGAACAGACAATATTTTGGATCTAGTGGGTTCAATACAATATACTTCTAAATTTTAGCTCATTGATATTACCTTAAAAATTACAATTACTAGAAAAATTTAAGTAAAATATACACATGCCACATTGTTTTATTAGCTAGCACCCCTCTAGATATGCAAGGTCTAACCTGAATTCCAATGTGTCCCTAGACCTTAAGGCCAGAGACTTTTGTGCTGTTCTGTTTCCTGAAAATTTAGAACACTGCCCTTTGTGGTTTTGATTGTATCAGTGGAGTTTTAGGTTGTTTCAAAAACAGTTTTGTGTTGTCACATGCTGCTAGAAGGAATTATTGGCCTGTGTTCATGTGTCTACTACAGGCGCTTCATGGAACCCACTACAGGCACATGTGCAAGTGATAGGTGGTGGTGCCAGTATGTAGAATCCCCTGGGAGATGGGCCTCCATATCTGTCCATGGGGAATCTTCATTCCGTTCATCGATGTGGTAAGACTCAATGTGACTGTGAACAGTTCTGTTTTTCTTTCATGATTCTACTAACATTGTTCACTTTTTCCTTGGGATTTTATGGTGCTGGGACTTAGATTCAGAGCCTTATGAATGCTAAGCAGGTGTTCAGTGCCTGGCATTGAGGCTTTATACTCCTTTCCTCCCCTCCCCTCCCCTCCCCTCCCCTCCCCTCCCCTCCCCTCCCCTCCCCTCCCCTCCCCTCCCCTCCCCTCCCCTCCCCTCCCCTCCCCTCCCCTCCCCTCCCCTCCCCTCCCCTCCCCTCCTCTTCCTTTCTTTTTTTCTTTTCTTTTCCTTTCTTTTCTTCTTCTTCTTCTTCTTCTTCTTCTTCTTCTTCTTCTTCTTCTTCTTCTTCTTCTTCTTCTTCTTCTTCTTCTTCTTCTTCTTCTTTTTGGTTTTTCGAGACAGGGTTTCTCTGTGTAGCCCTGGCTGTCCTGGAATTCACTCTGTAGACTCGAACTCAGAAATCCACCTGCCTCTGCCTCCCAAGTGCTGGGATTAAAGGTGTGTACCACCACTACCTGGCTTTCATACCACGTTAAGCAATCTTTCAGATTCTCAGTTATGTGGAGAGAGCTATTCAGTTTGACTCAAATTTTTGAAGCTTTAACAACAGCGAAAAAAAAGGAACAGTTGCTATTGATGATGTAGAGCTTAGTATGTGTGAGGTAATGTTTACACACTCTACTATACATCTATCATCTGTGTACCATCTATATCTCTGTATGTATGTATGTATGTATGTATGTATGTATGTATCTATCTATCTATCTATCTATCTATCTATCCCTACTTCATATTCTCTTGATATTCCACAAATAAGCACTGTTACTATCTCAGGAAACAAGAAAACACATTGTTAAATTGAAAGAACTGAAAGTTATTGAAGGAACTTTCCAGGTAATACATACAGGGTAGAGATACAAGGAACCAGAGAGGTTATTATATAATTTGTACAAGCTGTTCAAGTGAAGTTCTTCTGAAAGGAGAAACTTAGCAATGAAGAACAACCCCGTAAAAAGACATGGGAAGGGTGGCATCTGTGGGTTGAAGGAACAATGTATTATGAGCCCCAGCAGCAGGGAAAGCTTTATCCTAACCTCACTGATCCATGAGTCTCCCTGGACCAAAGACAGTTTTATGGTCCATCTACTGTCTTAGTTTTGCATGCAATGGAAGCAAAACCATGTGAGTTTATTAAGATAACCCACAATTAGAATAAGAGATAGCATGTCTGCCATTTAGAAGAAAGTATGTTATTCTGTTTTTAAAAGGAAGGGCTTTTATATTGATTTAATTTATGCATATGCATATTTGCCTGCCTGTATGTATGTACACCATATGTGCCCCTGGAACTCGAGGAGGTCAGAAGAGAGCATTGGATGCCCTGAAATGAGTTACGGATGGTTGCAACAAGTGACCTAAACTGTTGAACCATCTCTCCAATCCCAGCTCTGTTATTCATTAAGTACTACAGCATGTCCTTTAAAAATCCAAGACATTTGTAGAACAGTGTGAATGCCTCATGCATCCATGGATAGACCTTTGAAGGTCTGCTACAAAGTCTCTACAGCCCATGTTTCTCAAGTCCAGTCCAAGCGCAGATTCTTGTTGACTGGGTGTGTTCAGTATATAATCTCTCTGGATTTCAGTGTATTTCTTAACAAGACAAGGGAATAGATCTATACTTGAATGCTGTTGTGCAATTTGCCATTGATATTGAAAGCTTGTGCCACTGTATCTTGCCAGAGAGTATTCAAACATCATTCATAATTTCATAATCTGTGTATAGGTGCATAATTCTGACCACTCGTATTTATTGTGAATTTAACAAACTTCATGGTGTACAAGAACTTCCTTGTTTGGTGTAGTGGTGCATGCCTATAATTCCAGCATTTGAGAGGTGGAGAAGAAGCTCAGAAGTTCAAGGCTAGCCTCAGGTACATAGTGAGTTTCAGACTGGCCTGGGCTACAATAAAACCCTGTTTCAAAATGAAATCCAAGAAACAAAGAAGGTAAAGGAAGAAGAAGAAGGAGAGAAAGAACAGGAGGAAGAGGAGGATGAGAGGATGGACGAACAGGAGGAGGAGGGTGAAGAGGAGGAGGAGGAGGAGAAAGAGGAGGAAGAGCTTTTAGCATTCCTAACTCAGCTTACTCTCACAACAATCCTATAGGATAGTTGGTGATTTGAAAAAGAATGTCCCCAGGGCCCCCTCCTTAGTCACCAGGTAGTAACCAGGATTAGGAGGTATGGCCTTGTAGGGGGAGATAAAAAAATCCACTGTGAATGGACTTTGAGTTTTCCAAAGTGCATGCCTGGGCCAGTGCCACTCTCTTCTTCTGCTCGTGTCTCTGGATATAGAACTCTCACTCTATGGATATAAAACCTGCACCATGTCTGCTTGTGCCCCACCATGTTTCCTGCCATGACAATAATGAACCATACCTCTCAACTGTAAGCCAGTCCCAAGGCAATGTTTTCCTTTATAAGAGTTGCTGTGGCCGGTCATAGTGTCTCTTCAGAAGTACAGTAGTGACCAGGGCAGCACGTTGTGTCTAAGGAACAAGGAGATTGACACTTGCTCGGTGTCACAAAGTCAAGAACAAACCCAGCGGAGGAGTCAGGTTTCAAACAAGCTTTGGAGTTTGGCCTTGAATGACACCCTTTAAAATATGTTTGTTTTTCTAGAAAAGAAGCACATCAAAAGCAAATCTTTCAAGTAAGGAGCACGAGGCAACAGGTGTTGTGGGATGGAGTCAGAAGCCCAGAGAAGGGGTGTGGTGGCTCATGGAGTACAAAATACTGCTTCTTCAGAATGACCTCTGTAGAGAGCAAGACCACTTTTCAGAAAAAAATAAAGCAAAAAGACAAATTGGTCATTAAGGTATAGAGCTTGTTATTATAAAAGCCCAGTCTGTGTATCACATGAGGGATTTGCACACCAATTTACTGTCAAACAGATAGCAGCATGTAAATTTCCAAGAATCAACTTGGCATCACTGGAAAAACATCCCCCTGAGGCTGGAGGATTGTAGCGAATTCCACAGCAGCTGAATCATAAAGACTTTTATAGATCAATAACCCTCAACCTTGCTTCATTAGAAACCATCTTCATCAACAAAGAGAGTTTCAGGGAGACACAGAAGCACAGTGGGATTATTAGAGCAGGTGGGCTTTTGCATATATGACTGGCATTTATTTTTAGCAAGGTCATTGCTGTATAGTAATGATTTAACCATGATTTCATTTTAATATTTTAATATAATATAGTAAAATAATATAACACTTCAGTATATACTAGCCTTTCTCCATCTTGAGTAAAGAAGTGGTTCTTTCTCTTATACATCCTCAAATATTAAAGATCCAAATGCAGCTGGTTTTGGACAACAGTGTGTTCTATGGTGGTTTTTCGTTTGCTTGTTTGATGCAAGCTCATGATACACACAGCCCTGGCTGGTTTGGAATTGGCAGTCATCCAGTCTTGGCCTCCCCAGTGCTTGGATTTCAAGCCCACTCTCCTGCTCTATTTAGGTTTCTATTGCTCTAATAAAACACGGATCCAAACCACCTTGGAGAAGGCACAGTGTTTCGTTGTCAGTCACTGAGGGAAATCAGGGCTGGGAGACCAGCTGGGCAGAGGTGGGAGCACAGCCGGAAGGTACTTAACGGCTTGCTTTCCAGGTTCATATCCAGCCATCTTCCTGATGCTTCCAAGGACACTTCTCAGACATCAATCATTAATTAAGAAAATGCTCCCACAGGGCTTGCCTACCACTTGATGGAGACATTTTCTCAATGAGATTCCCTCTTCCCACATGAACTTAGTGTGTGTCAAGTTGCTCAGTAGCTAAGAACACTGACTGCTCTTCCAGAGGTCATGAGTTCAAATCCCAGCAACCACATGGTAGCTCACAACCATCCTTAATGAGAAAAAAAAAATTAATAATACCTATGGGCTGGAGCAAGAGGGAGAGGGGAAAGGGGGGGTGGTAGGACAAAAAAAACCCCATCTTTTTCCTTTTAGATTATAATCAAATCAAACCATTGTCCTTTTCCTCCTTCCAAACTCTCACATATACCCTTCCTTGTTCTCTTTTAATTTCATGGCCTCTTTTTCATTGAATGTTGTTACATGCACACACACACACACACACACACACACATGTGGATTTCTAATATATATCTTTTGTCATGTTAAGGTATGTTTTCTCTAGCCCTACATTCTCTAGGACGCTGATCATGAAAGTTATATTAGATTTTTGTCAAACACTTTTTCTGCTTCCGTTGATACTACTCTGTGACTTTTGTGGGACAAGTGGAACCCTGTCACCAGACAGAAAACCTGGCAAGGTCAAGCAGATTAAGAAACCGCAGCAATACTCCTGAGAATGGTAGGCATTTGCCTCTGCTCCCCACCAGATGCCTGGCCAGGAGCACGTGACCACGACACTCCACTAAGAGGACCAAACAACTGGTCACAAAGCATAGAGCCCAGATTTCTCCATGCTAGAGCGGTATCTTGATGAGTCCTGAGGATTTAGCCAATAAGCTTCCCTCCCCTCACATTCCTTCCCACAAAACGTATTTACTCTCTGGTCCACTCTGAGTAAAATATCTGCATCCATTTTCTACCACGAACAAACATTTTGGACAAGCAAAGACTGTCTCCTTCCTCAAGGACTTCCGTGGGGCACATCTTCATTACCGAGCTGTGCCAACCAAGTCTCGTGCAGAACCCTCCTTGCTCCTAGAGCTCACCCTGAGCTAAGCCTGACTCTCTCTTTCCCCCACCACTTATCACAGGACCTGCTCCTGCCCTGTAACTCCTCAGGGTTCCCAGTTCTGTCTGGGTCCAGAGTGTGTGGGAACCACAGCCTCAGCTCCAGTCTGTGTCATTTCTCACCCGGGCTGAGACCCCCATCTTAGGCTTCATTCTGACTCTCCTGTTTGTATCCGCAAGCCTGGAACCCCGGTGGCGATGAGGAACTAGTGCCCCTGTGTACAGATGGACACTTTTTGTCTTTAAGTCCACGTATGTCACTTGTTATATTTATTGATTCTTCTGTACTGAACCATCCCTGAATTTCAGGAATAAAGCCAACTTCGTCATGGTGGATAGTCTTTTTGATGTATGATGGTATTCTGCTTGAAGTATTTCACTGAACATTTTTGATTCTGTGTTCATCACAAATGTTGACCTGGAGTTTCCTTTTTCTTATCATTGCTGTGTCTTTACTTAGTTTGGGGGTGATAGTTCAGTTTTGTAGAAGGAGACTGAGAGCCCTCTGCCTGTTTCTCCATTTTGTTTGTTTGTTTGTTTTGAGGGTTTGGTGGTGGTGGTGGTGGTGGTGGCAGTTTTGAATAGTTACAGCTTGGCTATGGGTCTTTGAATGTCTTGTAGAGTTCTGCCATGAGTCACCAGGACCTACATTTCTTTTTAGACAGAAGGCTCTTCATTACTATTCCAGGCTCCTCATTTGTTATGGCTCTGTTTAGGTTGACTTAATGGTTTAAGCTTTACTTGTTCAGCTCAATCTACAAATCTATCCTTTTCCCTCTGGCTTTCCAGCTTATAAATTCAGTGGGCTTTGTTCGTTTGCTTGCTTTCGTTTTGGTTTTTTGTTTGTTTGTTTTGTTTTGTTTTTTGTTTTGATTTCTTTATAAATGCTTTGGATTTCTTGGGTGTCTGTTGTAATGTTTCTTTGCTCATTTCTGATTCTGTTAATTTGGGTCCTCTCTTTCATTTGCTTAATTGGGCTAAGGGTCTGTCAGTTTATTTATCTTTTCAAAGAACCAAGTGTTTTATTTGTTGTTCTTTGTATTATTTTCTTTGTTTTTACTTCATTAATTTTTATTGCTCTTATTACTTTTTGCTGTTGGCTTCATTTGGATTTGTTTGTTCTTGTTTTTGAGTTACATCATTAAGTCATTAATGAATTTGAACTTAGACATTCACCTGCCTGTGCCTCTCAAGTGCTGGGATTAGAGACATGTGCTACCACCACCCGCCTTTTCATTCTTTTTAAATGTGGGCACTTAGAGCTAAACATTTCTTCAACAGGACTGTGTTTAATGTGTACTAGAGTTTTTGTTGTGTTGTGTCTTCTTTTTCATTTAATTCTAATAAGTTTTTTTTGCTCTTTTTTCCTTTCTTTTTTTTTGACACAGTCATCATTCAGTAACGACTTGTTTAATCTCCATTAATTTGTTAATGTACTAGAAAATTGTTTGCTGTTCGTTTTAAGTTTGATTGTGTTGTAGTCAGATAGCATACAAGGAGCCATTTCAATCCTTTTGAATTTGTAAAGATTTGTTTTGTGTCCAAGGATGTGATATAATTTAGAAGAGCTTCAATGTGCTGCTGAAGAGAGTGCGTGCTCGTTGATATTTTGGTGGAATATCATGCAGATCTCCGTTAAGTCGCTATTATATATGATGCCTTTCATTCTGATGTTTCTGTTTGTTTATTTGTTTGTTGCCCAGATCACTTCCCCATCTCAGTGCTGGGACCCCTTCTGATTTGGACCTGTGCAGGCCCTGTGCACACTGCCGTAGTCTCTATGAGTTCATATGTGCATCAGTCCTGTTGTGCCTGGAAGGCACTACTTCCTTGGAGTCCTCCATCACCTCTGGCTTTTAGAATTGTTCCTGCCTCTCTCACATAACTCCTTGAGCCCTGAAGGTTGGGGTTTGGTGAAGACATCTCATGTAGGACTGACTGTTCCAAAGTCCTCACTCTCCACATGCTCCAGTTCTGAGTTTCTCCATGATTTCTCCTCTACTGAAAGAGGAACTTTCTCTGATGACTGAGTGAGACACTGATCTATGGATACAGCACAAAGTCATCAAGAGTCATTTTATTGCTTTGTCCTTTTAGCAGAACAGTTGCATTTGGGTTTCCCCTAGACGTATGGCCTGTCTAATCTCAGGTTCTGTGTTATTTGAGCAATGCCAGCCATAGGTTCCATCTTCTGAAGTGGGAAGTGAATCCATGCAGAGCATGGTTGGTTACCCCGACAACCAACGTCTGCACCGCTATTGCTGCAGCCTGACATGCAGGCAGGTCACTGTTTTAGATCTCAGTTTGCAGCTGAGCTATTGTTTACCTTTCTCATCTGGTAGCCTTCGGGGTACCTTCCAGTACTACTGTGGACACTAGTTGGTAGGAGGTGAAGGCTCTAAATAGGCACCAACTTGACCTCTTCACCATGGATGAATATTGGAGTATTTTTATTTATCCTTTTACTTTAAGGTGATGTCTATCTTTAAAGTTTAGATGTGTTTCTTGGAAATATCAGACAGATGGGTTTTGTTTATTGATTCATTCAGTCAACCTGTGTCTTCTGATTGGAGAATTAAGGTCACTGATATTTAGTTATTATTGAAGTATGTGCATCAGTTGTGCAACTATGGTTTTTGTTAATTTTTTGTTATGTTGTCTACATTTTCAGTGGCTTTGTATTTCTGCCCACAGTTTCTTTGGCCCCAAATACTACTTTTTGTATTTTGGGGGGATTGTTGGATTTAATGTTTTAAAGGCTGTTTATATTATATGAAGCTGTTCTTTCTCTTTTAATTAAGGTGGATAGTTTTGATGGATTTATTAATCTAGGCTGGCTGTCATAGTCTTTTGGGACTCTAGGCTATTCTGGTTTTCAAAGCTTCTCTTGAGAAATCAGCTGCCCTGCTCATGGACTTTTCTTTATAGTGTGACTTACGTTTTTTCTCTCGCACCTTTCAAAATACTTTCTTTGTTATGTATACTAAATGTTTTATGATGTGCTGTCTGGATTTTCTTTCTGATCTTGTTGATCTGGTGTTATGTGTGCATCTTGCATCTGTATAGGTTTGTCTTTCGTTAGTTTGTGGAAGTTTTCTTCTATGATCTTATTAAGGATCTGATCTATGCCATTGACTTGGAATTCTCCCTCATCTACTCTGCCTATAATTTGAAGGGTTAATTTTTTTCCTGCTGTGTATTTGCATTTGGTCTGAGTACTACAGACCAGAAAATTGACTCTGAATCACAGTATATATAGCTGCTCCTAAAAGGGATGGCATCTTATGGCTTTCAAATTGTTCCTTTATCATGAGTCTTTCATTTACAAAGATTCTAAAGCATGACAACACACTGTGTTCAAGCTTTTGATAATCCAGTAGAGGAAACTGTGAGGAAACCCAGAATCTACTGGTGAAAACTAAAGTAGGACTAAGTGTTGACTGTTATAAACCACACCACCAGTCCTTCAATGTTTTCATCAGGTGAGAAGAAAGATAGACTCCAGAGTGGAGATTTAAACGTTATCATCCTCTTCCAATGCTGTGTGTCAAAAATATCTCAAATGAACTTTGTTTTAAAGTTTGCTTGTTTTTTTCACTTTTTAAAGGGAGATTTCCAATATCTGAAATGTAACAGTTTTATCTTGTGTTTCACCCCAAATGCTTTCTTCATTGGTACTGAGAATTTTATTGTCCCCAAACTGGAACTTGGAAATTAATGTAAAAATGAATTGACATGCAGAAAAAAATGTGATAAATGAGCTTTTCATTGGATCAAAACCAAGAATCTCTGAATGTGTATTGTATTTTGTTCTGCACGTTATAATGAATATTGAAAAAAATAAAAGCCAGAAGGGCAAGCTCTTTACTAGTAAATTGTGTTCCTTGGGGAAAATCCAAAAAGGAGAGAGCAATTTAGTCAGGGGAAATTATAATACACCAATCATGATGACGGATCCCAAGCAAGGGAACGCACATGGCAGCAATTTAAATGTTATCCATGAAACTGCTGCCCTAAGACCTCGGGGCATCTGATTTGTCAGACCCTGTTTTCATAGACCCTGCAAGAATTCTTCCACTCCAGCAAAGAATGTGGGCTTTGGGGCATTCTTCTTCCAGTTTCGAGGTGGGAATTTTGGGTTTATTCTTCTGTCTACGGCTCCTTTAGTAGCGAGCTTCTCTGAGTATCACATATTTCATATTTTATTGGTATAGTCCACATGATAGAAGTATTTGGATAAAGAAGTTTATTTAGCATGACACCCTCTAACCTATATTCTGTTCCTGTAGTTGAGTCAGGAAGGTAGAAATTCATTTAGATCTTCCTTTAAAGATCTGTAGGAAACGTTATCCCGTCATGAGCTTGACATGGACTCTCGTTTGAAGAGGTGCCTCTTTCTTGGAGCCACTAGAAGGAATACACACTCATATTTTCCCTCATATATGAGGAAGAAAAGTTAAACTTTAGTGAAGTTGTAATAAGAAAATTCTTATGATTTCTTTTATTTTTATTTAATGTTTGTTCTTCCCAAGAGTGGGATTTTGCTTGTCAGAAGGCGAAGGTTCTCTAGTGTTGATGACTGTGTTTGGTGAAGGGATGTCTTATCTCCCAGGTCACTTGGTGAGTATGTCAGGGATATGTCAGACCGATTCTCACTGTGGAGACTGTCAGAAACGCATGGCTGACAGGAATGGAGGAAAACATTCTTTTCACTGCTAGTAGAAAGAGCGATTTGTTGTGCTCATTTGGCTCAGTCCACCGGCTTGGAACTCTTGCAGGACTCAGACCCCAAGAGCATAAGCACTTGCTCCTCACTCAGTCTTACATTTACATCCTGGCTCCCTGCTGACTGCTTTAGCATTGCCCGACTCCCAAAAATGAGAGTACAGTTTGTTCTTCTTCCTTCATAGTAAATGACTGACTCGGTAGCCAAAAATGCTCTGCACTAGCACTCAAACTCATAACGAGGCTAGATATCCTCCATGTTTGGATGGGAAAATCCATATCTGTGTATGGGAGACATGGAGAGGGGCAAGATTTCTACCATAGAGTCTGAGAAGTTTGGGGATTCCTTGGCATGAGCTGTCTGTCTGAGGCAGGAGCCATCTGTCCGAGGCATGAGCTGTCTCTCTGAGGCATGATCCGTCTGTCCAAGGCATGAGCTAATTGTCTTAGGCATAAACTGTCTGTCTGAGGCATGAGCTGTCTGTATCGTGTCCCTGTCATTTCTTGTCTCCATCATTCATATTTTTATCCCTTCAGCTCTTCCCTGTCTCTGTGTTTTCTCTTCTTGCATTCTTTTCCCCCTCACAATGCAACACTCCTTCTGATCTTCGGAAATGCTGTTCTCTCTGGCAGGCATGCTTTTATCTAACTCCACTGAATTTGAAATTACCATAGGTGTTATTTTGGTACATCTTTCCCAGGTCGCTTACCAGCTGTTCTTGTACCGAGTTGCTTTCCTCTGATCACCTCTAGGATTTGGAACCAGCCTTAAACAGTTTCCTAGGCTGCAGCATCAGTCGTTGATGTATTTGACTTTATATTCCTACCAAATTGCATATTCCAAGCCATGGCCTGTGGGATGTGGTAGGCCAAATAAGGGCTCAATCACATAATGATTTACCTTCTTAGGAATTAAATTTCTCAGAGAATTTCATTTCCTGTACTGTGTTACGTCATCCAAAGCCAGGAGTTCTGAGCTGTACCCAGCCCTCACTTCCCAGTTCTTCAGTAATACAGTTTGCCTGGTTTCTTCTTGCAGATGATTACATACTCAGACAAAGATGAGAACAATTATATTTTCCTAGCAATCTGTGAATCTTCAGTTTATTTTGTTAGCTGCCTTTCTTCCACTGAGTGGTTTCTGTAACCATGAAAAACACTCTTCCTTGAGACTGATGTGTCCTGGACACCATAGTCCCTGATAAATGAAAGTCTAAGATATATATATATATACATGCTGCTTGTATCTTAGCTGACAGAGAAGCTATTCCTAGAGACATCCACAGCAGGCTCTGTCTCTCTGCTCAGGTTAATCTACCTAGAGATCTATCTAGAGACCACATTCTTAGCTTTACCCCACTTTCCCTGAGATGCTCAGTGAAAGCACCCCTGGGTCTATCTATGGCCTATCCCATGCCTTTCCACATTTCTGTCTACACTTGTGCCTTGCCCTGGCTTCCCAAATTGAGCCGACCCCCTTTCCTCCTCCAATCCATTCTTCTGATTCTAATGAAAGCTCTTTTAAGATCTAACAATTGCACACTACGATCCTATGTAAGTATGCATGACTCCTGTTCTTCTTGTTGCAATATATGATAGCATTTCCTCTACAGTGATGTGTCTAGATTATGTTTTGCAGCTCCCCTCTGAGTGCCTGCGATCCTAAAATTCCCATTGGTTTTACTATGCAGATGCACCCATGGTCCCCCACACAAAGCACCCGGTCTCAGCATTTCTGCATGCTGTTTCCTGCCTGCCAAGAATGCTTTGCTCTGAGACCCACAGCTCTTCTCACAACTAGCCTCCATTTAATGATTTGTTTAGATTAGGTTCAAATGAAATCTTCTCCTACAGATTTGTGGATGTCTGTAACACTTGGGATGCGTGCATTCCAGTATATCTCACATTAAATCCCAGGAACGTGCAGGGTTCTTCCTCACCCTCTAATCCTTTCTTCTCTCACACTTCAACAGCTCAGCAGTCCCAGCAGTGTCTGTTATATACCATGTGCTCCATTTTTTCCCCAAACTTAAACTGAACAGATACATGAGACTATCCGATTTAAATTAAACATTTAAATGCTTCAAATAAATTCGAAAATATTTATTTATTTTTTTTTAACATTTCCAATCATCCAATTAGTTTTAGAATAGAAAAACCTCAGAAATTCTGTTTACTCTGATGACAAATTCATCTCATAAAAGTTTATCTTTCCCCGTGATCTCTTTGAAAATCACTCGAAACGCTTCATTGTGAACCAGAGCAGGATGGCTTCTCTTAGAGAAATTTTCAGTTAGTTTAAGGCATGAGTGGCTGGCAGGAATCCATTTAAATTATCTCTCCTTTAAAGTTATATGACACGAAGTTCTTAAGTCAAGAACGCTAACAAAAGTATAAAAGAGTCCTACGTACAACGTACTTTTAAAAGCGTGAAGTCCGTCTAGAAAGCAGGTCAACGGACATTCTGCTCACTGGTGAGATGGAAATGTTCGCTCTTCTTTTGCTTTTCCTTTGTCTTAAGCTCCTCAGGGTCCCTAGAGCACTGAGCCAGAGTGGGAATTAGTTAAGACATATGCGTATCTGCCCTTCTGGATGGTGGATTTGCCCTGGAGTCTTGATTTTCATTTTACTTGCACCTTAAGTGCCATATGAAATTCCATACCCTGCTGCTGTTTTCCAGGGTCTAATAGAGAAAGCAGCAAAGACCTGGACTTCTTTACTTGGGACAAATATTGGGAACTTCTCATAGTTGTTTTACATATAGCTGGTTTCAGTGAAATTTTTAAAATTCTTGTTACCTTGTTATTATTTTTCCTTCCTTTGGGCAGCAAGATTACCAGTCAGAGGTAAGCTCTCCTTTTTTATATTTTATTTTTATTTTATGTATATTTAGGTTTTGCCTACATTTGTGAGGGTTAGGGTTAGATCTTCTGGAACAGGAGTTACAGACAGCTTGAAGCTGCCATGTGGGTTGCTGGGAATTGAACTTAGGACCTCTGGAAGAGCAGACAGTGCTCTTAACCACTGAGCCAACTCTCTAGGCCCTGAGTGTTCCTTTACATACAGGTTAAGTGACACATTTGTCCTCTCAGTGGAAACAAAGATTTTATTTTTTTAAGTTTTGGCTTAGCATTTTAAGATTTGTAGAGAGTACTTTTTTAATACCTGACATTAGTTTTTGACAACTCTGACTCAGTAAAAATGAAATGTATGAACAAAGAGAATAGTGCTGAGCCAGCATTAAGTGACTGCCTTTTTTTTTTTTTTTTTTTTTTTTTTGGCCAAATTGATGACCTCCCATTTGGAGTGAGATCAAATATCACTCAGTAAAAACACCTTCTAATTTGGGTCCTTTACAAAGGTTCTTTCAGGAACTCCAGGAGGAGTGTGAGGTTTGGCCTTCTCTTTCACACATGCATTGGCAGAAAGGGACAACAAAGGTATTTTAGGGCCACGTGTTGCATAAAGAACCTTTATGCTTTGTCACAGTGCCTGGCTAAAATGGCACTTTTGGGGTTTTAGCTATGTGTGCCCACAGCCTACCATTCCCATGTGTCACACAGACATTTGTCTCCTTTATTCCCTCCTGGTGACTACTCACCTGTCTTTCTGGTTTCCTTTCTGGAATGTCTCTAAAACACACCACACACCGTTTCATCTCACCCAGGAGCTCCTCACCTCCAAACCCTCAGCCCACAGAGCATCCATTTGCGCACTGCTCTTGTACTCTTGACCGCTCTTCTCCTCAGCATCTCTACTTACGACACCAAGTGGACACAGTTTCGTCTCCTTCCCAGGATGCTCCTTGGGCGATCCCATGGCTCACACTCGGTCTCATTTCTTACTCCTCTTTGAAGCACACTCACAGATTCTCATCTCTCCAGGGTCCCTAATTCTTAGCTCACGTTCCAGAGTCAGGGCTGTTTGCAGAAACTAAACAAACTGAAGTGGCCACTCGCTTGCGACTTTCTCTCTCAGCCTAGGAATTTGAACTTTAACAAGAGTTCCTCCAGATAAATCTTTCCATTGTTATTAATTTATTATTGCACAATTGCATACATGAGCAAACTACATTCCGGCCAGACTCACCCCCTCTGACTCCTCTCCTGCTACTACCAGCACCCGCTTCCCAACACGTTTGTTTGGAAGCCACTGTTTAACTGGGTCCATTTATCTTCATGAACATGGGTGTGGAGCTGTCCCCTGCAGCATGGGGACTCTGCAATGGCTGCATTACACCACTACGGACAATGCCTCATCCACCCGGCCAATAGCTCCCCTGAGAAGGGCTGTCAACCCCATGATCTCTTCCCTTTCATGTGACTGAATGTTGACAGGTCCAACTTGTGTGGGTCCCTTGAAAGCAACCACAGTTGCTTTGAGTCGTAAGTGCAACAGCTATATCACACTCAGAAGATATTTCAAGGCTTCTTCTTCATGGCCCAGCTCTTACATTCTTTTTGCTTAGTGATGCTTTCAAAACCTTGGAAGGGGTGATATGGACACTGAAAAACTCAGTACTCCCTTATCCTTTGCACACTGACCAGCCATGAGTCTCCATTAACTGTCTTTTACTGCAAAAGAAAGGTTCTTTGACCAAGGTTGGAGGTGGGGAGGCACTCTTCTATGGGTATAAGCATGCATTTTTAGTAGGCAGTGTAATGGCTATTCCTGGTTGTCACCTTGACTATACCTGGAATGAATTACAATCCGGAATTGGAGGGCTCACCTTTGATCCAGATCGTGAGGCTAGAAGACACAAGTTTCTGACCTGGATCTTGACATGAAGATCTTGAGGCATAGTGGCTATAAAAAGCTTAGGCCCAGACAAGCCTTTTAATCCTAGGAGACGGAGGCAAGGGTATCTCTAAGCTCAAGGTCAGCTGGGGACAAAACAAGTCCCAGATCCAGGCATGGTAGTACACACTTTTAATCTGGGCCCCATCTTCTGCTGGAGACCTACATATGGTCATTGGAAGGAGGAAGATTCGCTCTTCTTCACCTGCTTATGTTTACTTGCCAGCACATCTGTTGGAACTTACTTCTATAGAAGACCAGCTGAAACAACTAGCCTCGTGGGACCAAGAAGTACTAGATTCTTGGATTTCCCATTCAGAGCTGACCATTGTTGGGGTAGTTGGACTACAGACTGTTGTAGACAAATTCCCTTAATATATAGAGATATTCCATAAGTTCTGAGACTCTAGAGAGCTCAAACTATTACAGGTGATTTGACAACATATCTATTGAGCAAAACCTAGATCCTATGATCTCTCTAGCTGCTGACTTTGGATCTGGTCCACCGAACCAGGCATGAACAACCTCCTGAGAAACAGGCATCAAATCTGATCAGAACACAGTTGGTTAGTACCACAGTATGATTGGGTTTATCATCAACTTGTCATAACGTAGAATGACCTCAGAAGTAGGACCCAGTGAGGAACAGTCCTGATTAGGTTAAGTAGGATGGGAAAACCTGTCCTGAATAGGATGGCACCATTTTATGGTCTAGGTCCTGGAATGAATGAACTGGAGAGAGCTAGCTGAGCAGTGTGTGTATTAGTTCATTGCTCTGTGCTTTAACTCTTGATGTACTATAAAGAGCTGCTTCAAGTTCTTGCCTCCTTGCCTTCCCCACAGTGATGGATTGTCACCTGGAATTGTAAGCCAGACATTCTTCTTCCTCCCTAAGTTGTTGTATTTTATCACAACATTAGAACAAAACTAAGATGCCATATTACAGACATGCCACTATTTCACAGTATACACATCTTGTTTAGTGAGTTGGTATTGAAGCTAACAAGGTTTGCAGCTGGATGAGGTCATTGATGAGTTTCCTCCCTCATCAGGTTGCCTAGCAACTTTCAACACTATCAAATCGAGACAGCAAGGAAGAAACGCCTTGTGCCTCATGTGTGAGATATCTCTAGCCAGAGGGTTTTACCATCTAGTTCTGGAAGGCAACCTAGAACAATGATGCTAACTTGCTTATTTTAAAGGTAACCTCCTAGGCAACAACTCACAGAGACGTACTCATTTAATAGCCCATGCCTTCTGGATTTGGCATTATCTACTGTGCAGTGAACTGCTGATCAAACTCTGTTTTAAGTTATATATATATATTTTATTTAGCTCATCAAGAGAACTTCCATATGGCTTCTTTGTACTCCTTTGTTTTAGAAAACCTTCTTCTACTCCCTCTTCTATCTCGTGTTTCTACCTCCATTCTTGTTTAAACCTTGTCATTTCTAACATTCCCCCTCTCTGCTAAGATCACTTGTGTTCTACTACTCACTGCCCATGTAAGGCCCCTTCCCTCCTTCAGGTACTATGGCCTCTTCTAGCATCCAGATGATTCTTTCCTGCTTGGATGTGGAGAATCCTGGACCACTTGTCTCTGTGTCTTCAGCTTCTCTTTAAGCCATAGGGAGGGAAAGGTCTTTCCTGTGTGTGACAAAGCCTCCATCCAACACCTGTCCACTTGAATTGCTTTCTGATTAGTTGTTTTCAAGAATGGTCTGAGCTCCCCAGAGGGAGACATCATCTTAATCCTTTTCAATGGCATTGAGAGATCATGGGCTCTTACAACCTGGATTCTGCCTGTAGGCAAGAGCAGAGGCTGGTGGAGAAGTTAAGCTCCATTCTGCTTAAACACTTGACATGCTAAAAGTTGGGGGATGGGTAAGAGCTTCAAGTCTAAGCTCTGCCATCAGGCTTTGCTTTCCTTCAAGTCCATTTCAACGGCCGCCATGATGCATAGCCTCCACGGTTGATGAGAAGGCCACCATGATGCATAGCCTCCACGGTTGATGAGAAGGCCGCCATGACGCATAGCCTCCACGGTTGATGAGAAGCTAGAACACAGAAAGTACCTGCCACAATAGCTCGGGGATGAAGGTACCAACTCGGAGTGTTCCTGCATCTCTCCTCACCCTGGATATGGAACAGATTGGGATTATTTTTAGATTATCAGCTGTTTAAAGACATTCTGATCCTATATAATGTTCTTATCCATGGTTTAACTAAATCATAAACTGTGAAGCTGATTGGGTTCAAGCTTGGCTTCACTACTTGGTAGCTGACCAATCTTCTGCATGCTTATTCGATAACTTTGGACGTGACTACTCCTATCCTGACTTTACTTGTGAAACTTAAATGAAGTCATATATGACAAAGGCTAGCCAGTGCATACCACAGAGTGAATGTCACTTCTTAATAATATTTATGCTAAGGGGATTCTGACTAGTCTGGTGTTCGGCGTCCCTTGACCCAAAAGACCCACACTGGAAGATGGGAGAATCCACTGTCTTATGTGGCTGTGTGTAGGTTGTCATAGTTTCCTGTACTTTGGTTTTCTTTTTCTTTTTATGGGTCTTTTTTGTTTTTGTTTGAGAAACAGAGAGAGAGAGAGAGAGAGAGAGAGAGAGACTGGGGAACATGAATCTGAGGGGGTAGGGAAGTGGAAGGCATCAGGAAGAGGAAAGCATAACCAAAATATATTTAATGAAATAAAAAACAAACTTAAAGAAAGCTTTGGATGTCTAATGCTGAAGTTATATGTCTCAGTACTTGAAATCTTTATCTGGATTTTGAACAACTGTGGGTGTGCTGATAGGGTTTCTGTCATGCATATTGTAATCCCAACAGCTAATAATTATAAGAGATACTTATGTAAACCAGTCATCTCACTGAGTGCTCTCATGTGTATCTTATTAGATTACAAGTTATCTTGTCTTTGTAGATAGTGAAGCAGTTGAATGAAGAGCTCCGATCTGTGTCACGAAACAGAACTAGTGAAACATGAATATTTGTTTCTTGACACAGAGTTTCGTTTATTTTTTTAATACATTGCTCTCCCTAGATATCATCTAATCTCTAACTGGTCTAACCTGCAAGTTGCAGCTTATGTAATTATTGCAGAAACATATTACGTTGATACTATATCTTATAGCATACAGGCATCTCACGTGGTTTTTACAACAGCCCTCAGGAGAACTTAGCTTCTCTTTTAGAGGTGAGATAAAATGAAGGATCAGACAAGCTACGTAGTTTGCCAAACTTACCTAGTCAGTCAGAAGCATCACGAGCCCTGTGTTTCTTCACGTTTTTCAATACTCAACCCTGCTGCTGATTTGAAACAGCTATTAAGACACCTCAGTCGCAGTGTTTTATAGGAAAGTCTGGCAACTGAATAATCATTTCAAGAATACAATTATTGAGGGCTGGAAAGATGGCTCAGCGGTTAAGAGCACTGATTGCTCTTCCAGAGGTCCTGAGTTCAATTCCCAGCACCCACATGGGCTCATGACCATCTGTAATGGGATCCAATGACCTATTCTGGTCTATTTGAAGAGACACTGTACTCACATACATTAAACAAAGAAATCATAAAAAGAAGAGTATATTAAGCACCCATGAATGGCAGGAAGGCCCAGCTCTGTAGATGTTACTGTCTCTAGTTTCTTAGCTGCTTCCCTCAAACCCAACCTTAGGTCCCTCAGTTCATAATAGACCTCAGTGGATCCACAGGAGCTCCCATGGCACACTCCATGCATACAGGAAGCAGAGGACCCGGGCAGAGGCCTGGCTCTGTATGACCTCTGTGCACAGACTCTTTACGTGTTTTCTGGGCATGGCGATGCAGGCTTGTGACCCCAGCTCTTAGGAGGATGAAGCAGGAGGACTGAGGCCAAGGTCATCCTCAGCTACACAGTAAATGGCCATGTGGGAAAGAGATCCACTCAGCAGTGACTCATAAATAAGATAAATAAGTCTAAAATAAAAAGAAAGAACAGGCTCATCATCATAAAGTCACATTTGCAAATGGATATGTCATTTTAAGGAAATTGAAAAGCTTCTTTTTAATCTCTGTTTTAAAATTTAGTTGTAATAGTAGGCATTTAAGTTAGCTTGTAAAAAGAAGTTGGTCATTTTCTTGTTCAAACAAACAAACAGACAAACAAAAAACAAAAACAAAAAAACCCCAAAGAACTTGTTCCACTGATTTCGAGTACCAGTAAACCCAATGAAGCATTGGCTTTTGTTAGAGTTTTTGTCAAGCGTGAATGAAGACATCAGAAATGTATACTCTTCCACTAATTAATTACTTCTTTCATTCATTCTCTAGACATTGCACCGTACTAAGCAACGTTTGCTGCAGTAACGACTACAAAGGAAAACGTGAGATACTTCCGTGAACGAGGCCACAGCAGAAGCAGAGGTGGTCAGTCCAGCCTCCATGCTTTGAAGGATCAGACTTCCTCCCATCCTGTTTAGCGGCACCGCATCACATCCGACTTCCTGCCATCCTGGGATCGTCAGGCAGGATGCTCATTTAGCCGCACTGCAACAACACAATATGTTAGTCCTCCGTGTTACTTTATGTTCTCCCAATCTGGCTATGTGTGGGTGGCTGACTAATTGGCATTTATTTTATTTGTATTATTTAAGAAGCCTTTCTCTTCTAATTCCACTTTTAACTCTGTAATTATTGAACTTTTTTCTTTCTCCTTCCCCTGATGATCCCCCCATGATCGATGCAGCAACTCGACACGAGTTGTCACTGAACGTATATCTCATATAGACCCTCTTAGAAAAAGTCATTTTTTAAAAAAAAAAATTGTTTTCAAGAGGAGGGGTTATGTAACCAGATACTTTTCTGTTCTTTCTTCTGCTCAAATCTATTTTAAATCATTCTATGATAATGTTATTTAACATGGAAATTGTTTTGCTATACATAAAATAAAGTATGATTTTAAGAATTTAAAATATATAATAAAATGTAAGGAAAACTAAAACAATTTTGTTTTTCATCCTACCTATAATGATAAAGATGAACATTCAATGAAGTTATATTAGAAGTTAGTTCTATGTTGTGGCTCTGGGCGTTTGGAGTTTATTTTTACTTGTATTTGTTTCTCTCTCTCTCTCTCTCTCTCTCTCTCTCTCTCTCTCTCTCTCTCTCCCTCTCATTCTGTGTGTATGTGTGTGTGACAAACACATACACATACACACAGAGAGAGAGACATTAAGTATATGTATTTGCATTATGTGTGTGAAGGAACTGGAGCGCATCAGAGAGGTGTCAGATACACTGTTACTATAATTAAAAGTGGTTGTAAGCTGTCACATGAGTGCTGGGAACTGAACCCAGATCCTGGGCAACAACTGAGTCATCTCTCCAACTCCTAGAATTTGATTTACTAAAGAAATGAAGTGGATTGTTTGGCCCACATGCCAAATATCCACTTAAACCATGTACCTAGACAAAACCATAGCTGTCCAAGTTAGCCAAAGGAACACCTGCCAAGGGCAGATGGCAATGTGTCTCAGTTACTCCAGAGGGTGAGGTGGAGGGTAACTTGAGCTCAGAAGGTGGGGACCAGCATGGGTACCGTACTCCATCTCAAAAGAAAAGAAAAAAACAAAAACAAGGAGAGAGAGAGAGAGAGAGAGAACATCTGAGCCTGAGCCAACCAGAGATCAAGGCTGCTCACTTTCAGCCATGCTCACCTTGCTGGCTCAAAGCATCTCTTGCTTTCCTGCATTTTCCTCTGCCTCTCAGGTAGAAAACTGGCTCCTGTCCATTAAGGAACTGAGTCTGCCGCAGCAAGGAGTGCAGGAAAAAATAAACGAAGTCCTAGCAAGTCCTCACCTGCCTCAGGAAGCAGTCTGTGTCCTCCTGCTCTGAATCAGCTATGCAGGCTCCTCTCCACGAGAATTTGTCCTATTCATTTATTGGTGGTGTGTAAATTTCGGTTTACCACATTTTGATATGAAAAACAATACAATTTTGGTTGGACAGGTCAGACTGTCTCTGAGGTTTTCATGAACAGGAAAATTTTACCTGTGTCAGTGGAAGATTCTTTCTCACACAGTACCAGTTGTTGGCTGGATATAATACTGAATATCCAAATGTGAATAGGAAAACATGCTCATGACCCAGCACAACACTCTCTTTTTTTTATGAGAGAATATTTCTCCTTTGACTATAACTTTAATTAAACTCTATTAACTTTAATTTAATTTAAGCTGTTTAAATAGGTCAGATGCTATTAAATGCAGAGAACACTTTTTTTTTTTAAGGTATTTTGTTTCTGGGCATTTTCCCTCGATCTCACACAGCCTTAATTATGCTCCACTTATTGTTAAGTATATCATAAAATAAAATATAATGTATAAATTGCATTAATCTCCATAAGTAAACTTGAGGCAAAGCCATGAGCTAGACTAAATCAGAGGTACAATAAATAAGCAAAGTGTATAAAACATCTTCAGACTTGGTCCTCTGTGGATGCTGAGCAGATGTTATTGTATTCTTCTTCTATTACATCCATAAAAAAAGAGAGTGGGCATTTCCATGGATTGTGAGTCATTATATAATATTCCATTCTGATTATGTTATTCTTTTTTGTCATTTTTCTCTGCTGTATTTTAATGTCTTTTCCCCAAAGTGGAGCCTCTCTGTATCTAGAATAATTCTCCTAAGCTTGCCAAGTCATATATTTTCCTTTCATAATTACTTGTATAATTGCAGCACCCTGGCACATATTAGTAACTAAGGAAACAGAGCTATTTAATTATATCCTAATGAACATTTGCAATTATATCATTTTTAAAATCCATAGAAAATTAAGAAAATGCTCTTCATCAAGCAGGGTATTGCCTGAATTTCATTTTCCAAGAATCTTAAACTAAATCAACTCTCTCCAAAAATACAGTTTTCATGTCATAAATGCTCTACACTTTAACTTTGGAATATAGAGCCTACAGTTCTTAGATTGGGAAGCAATTTGGACACCTTCAAGTTCATTGTTTTCCCTGTGGTTCACTAACAGATGCTTTATTAAACCTTTTTCTAATTTGCAGCACACACTCATTAATGAGAGATTGCTCAAACATCTCCTGGGATGTAGTATTTACCTCCTGTTCTGATGCCGAACAGTACTAATGATTAGCAGGTACCACTGAACACCTAATGTGTGCAAGGCAGTCTTGAAAATTTGACATGGACTGTAACCTTGAGTTAAACTTTACTTTCGTACATAGAGTGCCCACCTAAAGTAACAGAGATAGCAATTCTACCTGAAGAGTATGGTGTCAGTAGACTCTAACATAAGAACTGTTCACCCAGTAGAGGGTTCCATTGCTTGATAGCTAGGCAGCTGATCCAGTTATGCACTCGGGGAGGACTTCAGGCGGTGCTCCATAGCTGGTGCTTTGACCTTTGACACGTTCAGCCCCATAAGCTGGATCTCTTTGACTTTGTATCTGAACTTTCCCTTCCTGCCTAGCCACTTTTGATTGACAGGGGCTGGGGGTAGGGTATTTGGTAGGTCAGTTCCCAGGGGCTTTCATGTTGGCCAAAACTATCAACTCTTTGTCTTACAGTTCATGGGCAAGTAGTCCTCACCTCCGGCTTCCCAAACCAGAGCAGTCCGGCTCAGGCGCCAGTCATCCAAGACTCAGTGTTTAATCCTCTGGGGATTGTTAGAGACAGATACATAGGCCATGGGGATTAGCTGGTGACAGACATTTGAAAGGGTCCATTAAGAATTAGAATGTCCTTCTGATGACCACAGGAACTACCAGTCTTCTCAAAGGTGGGGGATTACCTTGAGCACTCAGAATTTCATAGCAAACCATCTGATAGCAGACAAAAGTTAGTCTTTATTGGTAAAGTAATAAATAATGAAGACTGTTGTGATCATGTAGCAAACCTGCAAGGTCTCTCGAGAAAGGTAAAACAGAAATATCAAACAATAATTTCATTGTGTTTTTTAAAAAAGGAAACAATATAATCAATATAATGTTGTAAAACCAAATAAAGGTGACTTGAATATATCATAAGGAGAAAACAACCATGTTCAAAATGATTTTGTGTTCTTTTCAAATTTATACTATTAATTCTAATCTTTAGAAGGAGGAGGAGGAGGAGGAGAAGAAGAAGAAGGAAAGAAAGAAAGAAAGAAAGAAAGAAAGAAAGAAAGAAAGAAAGAAAGAAAGAAAGAAAGAAAAGCAGTGGGCTTTATGTATGGAAGTGCAGACCTATTTTTCAGACTCTGAAGACTGATTTGTGAATCGGTGGCTTTATTCTTCAGGTACCCAGGGATTCATAGGACATGGACGTAAAGCCAAATGATGATAAAATAGGCATACAGGCGTTTAACATGCAAAGACCACAACATACATATCTTCTTCAGCTCTCAGCAGCACTCTGGGAATTACACTATCCTGCATTTGTTTTTTGTGTGAGGAGATGAACTTGCAAGGAAAGAAGACCTTTCCCTGGATACAGAGCTAGTGCTGGCAAAGCTAAGGTCCAATACTGAGCCTCTTTGTCTTATCTGTCTCTACTCTGTAACTATGTAGCACTGTTGCTCTGATGCCAGAAATGTATCTGCACAGATAGGCGAGAAAGTCTGAGATGGTTCAATGGAAATCAGGGCCCAAAGCAACGCCATCCTCATCAGCTGGTACTGATTGATGTGCCCGCCCTCCTTCCGCGTTAACCATGACTGCGCCAAGGAAGGAAAGAAGGAAGAAAGGATTTCATTTCCATTTCCTAGAACAGCCGCTGAGTTCATTTTCAGGTTGGGCTTTTGGGGGTTTTACCCATAAACACAAATATGTTCCTTAGTGTTTTAAAGATTTATTTACTTATTTGTATATGAGTACACTGTAACTGTCCTCAGACATACCAGGAAAGGGCATCAGATCCCATTAGAGGTGGTTGTGAGCCACCATGTGGGTGCTGGGAATTGAACTCAGGACCTCTGGAAGAGCAGTCAGTGCTCTTAACCACTGAGCCATCTCTCCAGCTCGCCCTTATTGTTTTAAAGTGAGAGTCTGCAGCACCCCGACTGCTCAGACGCTGAACACAGCACAGCTCTACCTCTTCCACACAAGACCCCTTCTCCTTATAAATCTGGGTTGTCTGAGTGAAAGCAAGGAGAGTCAGAAGTTTCAGTTACAATAAATTATAACTGTAACAGAAATAATACAGTAAATCATAGCTCTAACAGAAATAATGCAGAGGAGAAACAAATCCAATACTGCATGAGCTAGGGAGGAAGAAGGTATTATATATATATATATATATACATATATATATATATATATATATTTATTATATGTAAGTACACTGTAGCTGTCCTCAGACACTCCAGAAGAGGGCGCCAGATCTCGTTACGGATGGTTGTGAGCCACCATGTGGTTGCTGGGATTTGAACTCTGGACCTTTGGAAGAGCAGTTGGGTGCTCTTACCCACTGAGCCATCTCACCAGCCCTGGTATTATTATATTTTATTAGGTCAATAGAGTCTTTATGTAAAAATATGTGGGCATGCTTTCTAGATATTAATAGCTGAGTTTGGAGAAAATAGTTTGATAAGGAAATAGGCGTTCAGACTGAAGGACTGCTGCTCCTTCATCATCTAAACCAGGATGTAGAGGAGAATAAAAGAAACCGTTCCCCAAGATTACACCAGGCAAAGCTGGGATTAACCTAGGCAGACCGTGGCCACACAAGCTACCAAGAGGGAAAGCAAGCTAATGGTTTGCTCCATCGGGTGTGTGTGTGGGGGGAAAACAATGAAACATAAGGTTATAGGAACAAACTGAGTCTATTGTAGAGGACACTGAGTGTCAGGCAGGGGTTTACAAAGTCTGGTCTTTGATATTCTAGAATAGTTCAGGGACTGACATCAGCAGACCTGTCTTTCAGAGAAATGATTTGAGAATGGAGAGGAAGACAGAGTGTGGAGGGCAAATCCTGGAAACAGAGTATATACCCAAGCTGTCGTTTCTCTCAGTAAGCCCTGCTTTGAGAAAGCGGTTCTCATTCCCAGTATAGATAGCAGCAGCTCTAAGTGTACGTACTCTTATTGTTTCTGGGCACATCTGATAAACCAGGGGAAGACAAAAGACCTTTCGCTCCTCCAACAGGATGTTTTCCTCTCAGAAAATTGGACCTGGGACAAGAGATTGAGTTGTTGAGCTATGGAAACTCATCCTTCTGAAACGCTCGAGGTGAACCATGAGCAAAAGACAGGGGATGGATTTAGTAAGAGAGATTTCTGTGAGGAGGAAGTTCAGTACTGTGAATGTGGCAGCAAAGCACCCGCAGGGCATGTGTGTAAGAAGAAAGGACACAAGTAAGGAGAGGCAGACAGGGGAGGAGAGGGGGAGGGGGAGGGGGAGAGAGAGAGAGAGAGAATGGGAGATGCAGGTGTGGCTTTGAGTTTGATTCTCCACCTGGCTGTAATAACCTCCTTCTCTCTCTAACTTACTCTGTTTATTTTTTTCTTGAGAACAGTGTGTTGATTTTAAGACGGAATATGGAGCACCCCCAGTATGTTTCACTTTCTGACGTCAGCTCTGGATTTTGAACAACTCAAGCATTTCCAGACATGTCCTTTCCTACAAATTCTTTTTTCTTAAGGTTAATTTTATCCCCCTGTGCAACAACCTGTTCTGTCGTGTGTTTCTTGTTAAGTGAGAAACTCAAAACTGAGTAGCTTATTTCGAGAGTATCTAGGCTGTCAAAAACAAAAACAAACACAAACAAACAAACAAAACAAAACCACCAACAACAAAAATAACAAAAAAATTATAACCTTCTATTTGCCTTGCATCTCTTACCTACCAAGGCAAGAAAATGAATGTTTACCGCACCCACCTCTATGCAGCTATGGGGAAGCTGGGGGCGGCACCCACCTCTATGCAGCTATGGGGAAGCTGGGGCGGGAAGAACTTCCTGAGAGTTCCTAAACAGTAATGTGCATGCAAGCGTTTCTATCAACGTCTCCATCTGAATAAAACGGTGGAAATTTGCTAGGAGAGGATTATTTATTCTACATCTATCTAGGTCGATGACAAGAGTCTTGAAAGTGTAGAACCTTCCATGTGACCATGAGGATGTACCAAGGATGCTGACACCAGAAAACAGGAGTTTGTTCCTAGATGGTACCACCTAGCTGGTGGGTAAACGATAGACTTACATCACTATGTTTGCTTCACAGGAGAGAAAATGCTCATGTGTTTAGAGCAATGTAGCACATGCTTCTATATCTTGCATGCTAATCACAACAGATATAAACTATTACATTTTACATACAACATCTTTTAAACATTTTTTTCTTTCCTTTTTAAAAAATTAGGTATTTTCTTCATTTACATTTCCAATGCTATCCCAAAAGTCCCCCATGCCCTCCCCCACCACCCCCTACCCACCCACTTCCACTTCTTGGCCCTGGCGTTCCCCTGTACTGAGGCATATAAAGTTTGCAAGACCAATGGGCCTCTCTTTCCACTGATGGCCGACTAGGTCATCTTCTGATACATATGCAGCTAGAGACACAAGCTCCGGGGGGTACTGGTTAGTTCATATTGTTGTTCCACTTATAGGGTTGCAGACACCTTTAGCTCCTTGGGTACTTTCTCTAGCTCCTCCATTGGGGGCCCTGTGATCCATCCAATAGCTGACTGTGAGCATCCACTTCTGTGTTTGCTAGGCCCTGGCATAGCCTCACAAGAGACAGCTATATCAGGGTCCTTTCAGCAAAATCTTGCTAGTGTATACAATGGTGTCAGCGTTTGGAGGCTGATTATGGGATGGATCCCCATTGCATTTGGTGTAGCACACACATGCCATTACACATGTATGGAAGCCAGAGGGCAGCTTGTGGGAATTGATTCTATCCTTCCACCATGTGTGTCTCTGAGAAGGAATTCAAATCTGGCTTTGCAATAGATACTCTTTACCACATGAGCCATCTCACTCGCCTTAGGTATTATGATTTTATAAATATAATTTAAGATTATATTGGCTTTAAGTCATTCCTACAATCCAACCTCTGTAATTCACTCAGTTCTAGTGGAATTAATGCTAATCCCCAAATAGTCATTTATTAACAAACACTCATGGTTTCTAGCTCCAAAGCACAGTGATAGCCTCTTTCTTCATTCCTGCTGAGTCTCTAGACCTTTCTTCTTTTAAAAGAGCTAAAGAAGAAAAAAGTCAGTAGTGAATAATTGGACATGGGAAAATGTGGCAGATTTTCCAGTTTTGGAGAGTATTTTGTAAAGTAGGATAGTTAGCCAAAGATTGGACACAGCTTTCTTCTAGCAGGGACAATAAGTTTTTCCTCAAATAGGCAAAACATAATGAGTCCACAAGCACACTTTGACTGTCCCTGTTGTTTCAGCATCTCTGGATGGTTGATACTTGTAGTGGCTATTCCTGGTTGTCAACTTGACTATATCTGTATTGAACTACAATCCAGAATTGGAAGGCTCACCTGTGATCCTAATCTGGAGGCCTGACTGAGATATAAGTTTCTGACCTGGATCTTGGCATGGAGATCTTGAGGCATACTGGCTATGGATTCCAGAAGATTAAAACATCGAGATCTCTGAGTACAAGGTCATCTGGGATTAAAGGCCTGATGGCACACACCTTTAATCTGGGCCACACCTTCTTTGGGAGACCTACATGAGGACATTAAAAGAAGGAAGATTTATTCTCTCTCTCTTCTTCACCTGCTTGCCTTGTGGATTGAGCAACTGCTAGATCCTGGGAAACAAACCAGTAAGTAGCATCCCTCTGTGGCCTCTGCATCAGCTCCTGCTTCCTGACCTGCTTCAGTTCCAGTCCTGGCTTCCTTTGGTGATGAACAACAATGTAGAACTGTAAGCTGAATAAACCCTTTTCTCCCCAACTTTCTTCTTGGTCATGATGTTTGTGCAGGAATACAAACCCTGACTAAGACAATACTCTTGTCTAACAGTGACATGGAATGAGTCCAGAAAGGCATAAACGACATTAGTGACTTGTGTGTGCTTGATTTGTAAGAGCTCATGTTGACCCTTTCCCAATTCTGGTTCCCTGTGTGCTGTGCACGGCGTGCAGGACATGAAGAAATCCTAGAGTCCAGAAAGGTGAGCCAAAAGGCCAAACTGACAGTCATCAGTCAGGCTATGAACAGCTAAGTATATCAGAGCCAGGGAAGCAATTGGAGGCGATGATATGGAGGCAAACCAGCCTTTGCCTAAAGATTATGAGAAACGATATAGCCCAGAACAGAGCTGAAGGGTGTAGAGAGTTAGGGTCTTCCCAGTTAGGCATCCATGATGGTTTGTTTTGTTTGGTTGTTTGGTTGTTTGGTTGCTTGGTTGGTTATTTATTTATTTATTTATTTTTGCCATTTCTTACTGCTCTAAAGCTACCTGGGCAGGGAGGAGAAGGGAAGGATAGAAGGATAAAGAAGAAAGCAAGATCTCCTGAAGTGATCAGGCTGATCTGAAGTTAAATTAAGCTTTAAACAAAGTATATGTGCTATCTAGAATGGGCATTTTTCAGGAATTATTTGGAGAAATTCCCATTTGTGGCTTGTAATGAAAGTTGCATTTCTCAATGTAATTATATCTAGTTTACAATCTAATCTTTAAGTGTTGGATCCTTGATGTGCAGAGTTCTGCGGGTGTTCTTCTAATCAGAAGAACTGCACTCAACACCATGAGGTGAAGACACGGCATTTGAACAAGACGATAAAATACTTGGGAGGCAGAAGCAGGCAGGTTTCTGAGTTCGAGGCCAGCCTGGTCTACAAAGTGAGTTCCAGGACAGCCGGGGCTAGACAGAGAAACCCTGTCTCAAGAAAACAAAAAACAAACAAACAAACAAAAAAGATGATAAAATACATGCTTGGTTTTTGTTTGGTTACTTGGTGGTTGGTTGTTTTCTTTGTTTTTGTTTTTGTTTTTGGTATTGGTTTTTTCGAGACAGGGTTTCTCTGTAGCCCTGGCTGTCCTGAAACTCACTTTGCAGACCAGGCTGGCCTCGAACTCAGAAATCTGCCTGCCTCTGCCTCCCAAGTGCTGGGATTAAAGGCGTGTGCCACCATGTCCGGCTACATGCTTGGTTTTAATGAGAGAGGAGGACAATGGTGGAGAGGGATGGTTTCTCTTAAAAACGGAGGCTGGGTTAGAAGAAATAGCACAGTGTGGAGAGTATATTCAGTCAGCTGGGGTAGATTTATATCAGTTGACTGAGCTGTAAGGTTTCCCTCAGGCTACAGAGGGAAGTCACTGTGGGAGGTCACTGAGCCTCCTGGAGGAGAGGATCCTAGTTCACATGGCTGCTGAAGGCCAGGGGGAGCACCCCAGAACAGAGGCCGTGTGAACAGCATGCGGTCACTCGGGGAAGAACAGAACCAGAGTGTAGCTCTTGGACTACAGCTGCTATTTCTCACCGGCTTATTTCTGGTGTCTTCGTGCCTTTTAGATGTACCAGGGGATTCTTGAATGAACTCTTTAATGAATGAGTCAACCAATGGGAAGTTAGCAAGCACAGCGTGTCTGTCTGTCCGTCCGTCTGTCGCAGGAAGTTTCACGACAAACATGCTTTAGTCCTGGGATACAAGGTGACCATAAAACTTTGAAGAAGCATGGAGTTAATTTGAAACTACAGAGTTTAACACACAGCAACGGTCTACATGTAAATCCTCACTCAGGCAATGAGAAAATAGATTTGGGGCTAGGAGTGAGACAGGAATGCAGACTTAAAGAGTTGAGGGGGAAAGGAGATTAAAAAAATACAATGCAAATTATCGAAACGCTTACCGTTCCTCTTCAAAGTGGACTGAACCTTCCGGTGAAAACACGGAATCTTTTTTCTTTCATGCTAACCTCTCTCTGTTTTATTTTGTGTTTTGTGTGTTTACTTGGTTTTTTTTTTAAAGATTTTTATTTTTCTGGGGCTCTGGGTTTGAACTCAAGCAGTTAGATTCTAAAACTGAGGAGTACACGGGCATGGTGCTGTTTACTGGAACAAGTGATTTGTTTTATTGCCTAAATTTTGAGTCCTTTAGTATGTTTCCTAAGAAGTCATCTGGTTTGGAAAAGTATCCCCAAAATGATCCTGGAGGGCAAGAACCAAGCCTGTGTCAGAGTTGAAGCGAAGGCGTAAATAACTGATCTTCAAGAACGCATTCACTAATAGAAGATCGGTGTCTACTAATTTATAGCCACTGTGTGTTGGAAACAATATTTAAGTGGTTAGTTTGAAGAGAAGCCAGCTTTGTAGCCTGCGGGTCTCAGTTCTGTCGGTCATAGGAAGAATGGAGTGAAATAGAGTCCAGAAAGAGGGTTCAAGGAGAGGTCTGGTTTTATACGCATTTTAAAGGGAGACCTCACACCAGCAACGTTACAGTTCCTGTCAATTCCCAGACAGTGAGTGCATGCAAGCCGCTTGGCGGGGCGGCTGACCTCAGCTGCAGAGCCCCCAGCCCCTGGAAAAGCCGCGAGCCTTCACAGATCATCCTTTGAAAAGCGCCAGTCCGATGGCATCCGCCCTGACTGACCTCCGTGTCATGGGACTCACATTCTTGTTATGGCTCTGTCTGTGGCTCACCAAATGTCCCCGGGAAAGTCATTTAGCAGCCGCTTTGGTTTCCTGTCTGAGTACCTGACCCTCCTGTCTTATGGGGATGCTACAGAAACGAACGAAGGGAAGGTATGAGAGAAGGCTTTGTATTCTCCCAAGACGCGCGCTCCGTGATTCAGAAGGATCGTTATTAATCCACCCAGACTGAAGACCATAAACCAGGCAGAACAATAAACAGACTGGTTGAAATTATCCATAGTGTCCCTCTCTGTCTAAGGCAGGTCTCTTTTGTCAGCTGCTGTTAGCACCTAATGATCCCCTGTTCTTACTTTTAAGTATTTAATCACTTATCTTATGTGAAGCTGGTTTGGTAATGAAAAGGAAAGGAAAGGAAAGGAAAGGAAAGGAAAGGAAAGGAAAGGAAAGGAAAGGAAAGGAAAGGAAAGGAAAGGAAAGGAAAGGAAAGGAAAGGAAAGGGAGAGGAGAGGAGAGGAGAGGAGAGGAGAGGAGAGGAGAGGAGAGGAGAGGAGAGGAGAGGAGAGGAGAGGAGAGGAGAGGAGAGGAGAGGAGAGGAGAAGAGAAGAGAAGAGAAGAGAAGAGAAGAGAAGAGAAGAGAAGAGAAGAGAAGAGAAGAGAAGAGAAGAGAAGAGAAGAGAAGAGAAGAGAAGAGAAAAGAAAAGAAGAGAAAAACATGTATGGAGATAAAAGTAATGTGATCTAGGGACAGGTTGATCCAAGGACTGTGTTTGTGTTTGCTTTTATAATTTAGAACAGAGTTTTACAAACTCATACCACCACTGTCCACCATGACCAGCACCCAAATAACTAAGTAAGCAACAGGGAGCAGCCGAGCCCCCCACCCCTGCGGTGCACTGCTGAGGTTAACACCGAGGTCCACAAACAGCCAGAAAACTATCAGTCCTCAGAGGGCCACGGTGTCCTCTGGCAAATCTTAACATTTGCGGTGAGCGGCTGAGTTTATCTCCTGCAATTCCTAAGCTGGGAAATCTGAGAAAATAAATACATGAGAGATTGAGACCTCAGAATAAACACGTGCAACCTGAGCCCTCGGTACTTACGTTTTATATTTAACAGTGATTAAGTACTAGGATCATGGAAAGGGTTGTAATTTCATCAGGAGGCATAAAATACTGATTTTTTTTTAACCTGACCAAATAAAAAGATTGACTGGGTTTGTTTGTCTGTTTGTTTTTGTTGGCTTTCCCATTGCTGCCGATGGGATCCAGGGTAGTCCTGCAAGGGTACATCCTCAACCACTGAGCTATAATACCCTCAGCCGGATTGAATGTTTTTCCGAGAGAGAAAGAAAAAATCGAACTGTTAGGAAAGCCGCAAATTATTCTCGTCGATGCATGGTGGACCAGATAGAAACTGATAATGAAATAATTGTACTGGGTAATTCTGGCATTTCTGCTGAGATTTGTAGAGTGGCAATCCTGAGACTAGGAACTGGGGGTGCTGGCCCTCCAGGAAGTCCAGTCACCATCACTTGGGAGAGTCTCAGGCTGACTTCCTCTCCCTGTCCCTGGGAAGGTCCTCTTTCCCTTTCTGGATAACTGCTGTTGGCTTGTGGAGATCTAAATCCCTGTGGCCTCTTCTTTGCAGCCATCTGGGAATACACTCTCTCCAGCCCTACTGTGCAGCCACCTGGGAACACACTCTCTCCAGCCCTACTGTGTCGCTGTGAGCTTCTGTCTTTGCTCCTCTTGTGTACAGTTTTGTGCATTGTGTGTCTCTTGTAATGTTTTCCCTGTACTGAGCTAGACCTTCCCTTTTAGGGTGGCTCTTTTCCTCTACCTCGGTCATAGGAGCTTCTTTTCCTAGTGCCAACCTCTCCTCCTTCTGATGAAGCCAGTGTCTCAAGCTTTGGGCTTCTCCCCTCTTCCTAGTGTCCCCTGGGGCATTGTGACTTAGTGTCACTCCCAAATGAAGCCCTTTGCTATAATCCACCTTTACTGTGATCTCCTGGTCCCATGACATCAGGAGGCGATGCAACATTATAGAAACACCCAAGATGCAGCCTGAGATTACTAGACCATAATCCCAGTAGGGGAGGGGTAGAGGTGAAACAGGCTGTAGCTAGTTTAATCAATCTCTAATTGAACTCCTCTCTCTCTCTCTCTCTCTCACTCTCTCTGTGTGTGTGTGTTTAAAGGTAAGACACTCATTATATTTCTCTTGACATCTAAAAGACTTGATATAACTTCTAGTGTGTCATATATTCTTACTAAATACAAAATTACTAAACTATATGTAAATTACAGATCTACTACCTGTCATTATTTTGATCCTTTAGCCGACAGCTGAGGTAACTTTATTCTTCAGCTGAGGCAAAGTAGGCTTCTTGACAAGGAAGCCACACAATATAGTCATGTAACAATGGGGGTGTGTTCTGAGAAATGAGGGGTTAGGTCACCTTATCATTGTGCGGACACTGTGGGTCCTGTCTATGCAAATGAAGATGTCCTTGAAATCATCAAATGATATAATCTTATGAAAACTATGTGCAGTCTACTGTCAGTAAAAGTCCCTGTTGGATGGCACAATAGCTTGGTCTGTTCAGAATAAAGAACAGTACAGTGGCATCTAATGGCTCCATGAAAACTTCTCTAGAGACCCACTATGATTAAGTCATACACTAGGCTCCTCCTCCTCCCCCCCCTCTTCTTCTCAACTCCTCCTCTTCCTCATTCTCTCTCTCTCTCTCATAGTCTCTCTCTCTCTCCTGTGTATACTCCTAATAATAGACTTGCCTCCAGATCTCTTGCCTGTTGAACTACAGGACGGACTCTCCCATTCTGAGCACTTACACCCTTAATGTCACCCACAATGTCTACAGCACATTAGATACCTAGTATGTTATTGAGAGTGAATACTGACTGCCAATGTTCTTATCTGCTACATCTCTTGCCCCAGTTCTCCCTTACAGGCTGGGCCACCCACTCATCCACTGGTCACTCTCTTCCATGTAGCAATGGCACCTGCTAGCATTTTGTCTAGGCTCCACCCCACAGTTACCTGGCAACAGCTAGGTATGCCTGACTCCCTGTAAAAGGGGGCTGCTCGGCCCCTCCTCTCTCTCTTGCCTTCTTGCTCTCTCTCTGTGTCCTCTCGCCCTTTCTCCCCCTCTCTCCCCATTCCCTCCCCACTCTCTCTCCATGTATTCATGGCTGACCTCTACTCCTCTACTCTCTTTCTGCCTTTCTCTGTCTCTACTACTCTCTCAACTCCCCTCCCCATGCCCTGAATAAACTCTATTCCATACTATACCATCATGTGGCAGGTCCATCAGGGAGAAAGGATGCCTCAGCATGGGCCCTTGGAGGCACCCCCTTCCCCCACACCTGACTACACATCCACCAAACATATTTCTTCTCTCTTTATTTTTATAAAACACAACAGCACCCACTGGTAAACCTCTTCCATGTAGCAATGGCACCTAGCATCTTGCCCACACATGTCTGGATTCTGTACAGTACATCTGGTGCATCTGGCTGTGGTTTCCCTGCCCAGTGAGTGCTTCCAGTATGGGTTTTGCCTTTAAGCCTGGGGCTTCGTGCCAACTGCTAGCTATCTCCATTCCCCAATAGCCCACACTGCCTCACGAACATTTCTTGGTTTAGATACTGTTTTTATGATGCTTGCAGCTCTTGGCATCTTCTTGGCCCACAAATATTGTCTGAACTGGAATACGCTTTATGAACACCCCATAGTAGGTCCAGAAGGAGCACAGCAAGTAAGGTCTGGGCTTCAGTCCTCCCGGAGCCTGTTTTCATCTGTTCATGTGTTTGGCCTATTTAAATAGGAACCCATGCTTTTAAAGTGTGAATTCGAACTGAGGATTAAGATTAAATCAATAAGAAATTCAAGCCAGCGCTGCTTCTTAATTATCATTCTGGGTTGAAGCAAGTTTTTAAATGTGAGGCAAAGTCAATTTAGGATTTCACTCACACTGCAGAGAATCAGAATTCTGGGAGACTCAGCTTCTTGCCCTCCCACTCTCCCTCCAAGCTGTTCCAAGCTAACGTGAGCAGGAGTGTGTTGTGATGCCTATTTTGATACAATGTTTAGATCTCTTCTAATTTCATTAAAACTCCCCCCTCCTCCACCCCTTAAGTATAGCTGCTAGCCCTGGGGTTCTGGCCACATTCCAGTTTGAGCAATTAATTGCATTTCAATGCTTAGCCCTTCCTGCAATTTCAGACAGAGAAGGTGAGCTCTTTGTTTTCCCCTGCCAGTAACTGCAGGCTGATGAAGCAGCTGTTGCTGCCTCCCCAAAGGAGACCAGGAGCGAGTTGGGAGAAAGCTCTCCTTTCTTTGAGGGAGCAGCTAGCCATGTGATCTGGGACAAAAGGCATCACTGTGGATGTGGAGCTTGTGGAGATGTCTTTAAACTGCAACAGATTCCAAGCCATCCATCACTTCCCTTTTGAACTCTGGCCTGAACCCGGAACAAAATGGAAAGGGGTTGAGCTTTCCCCGAAGAGCTGTTCCTGAAAACATAAGGGGCTTCCTTTGAAGCCCTGTGGAGGAGATGCTTTTTATTTTGTTTTTCTTTTTTTGAAATCCCCTCTGTTTGTCTCACCTCCTCCAAGATCTCACACCACAGCCAGACCTCATGCCGGCTGCCTTCACAGTTCACAAGGACAAAGACCAAGAGATGCAGATTACTGTAATGGGTTAATCTGAAAGGGTGAAGTGAGCTCTTCTTTCCAATTTCAAACAGCAAAAGCCACTAATGTTTCTCTGGAAAGTGAGAAGGTGAGGATGAAGGACCCACATTCACCAGCAGAGAACTCCCGGTGACGTGATCCGACAAGACAGAAATTCTACCACTATGGATACATCCTTCCAGTGGGTCTGAGGCCCATGGAGCATCTACATTTCTAGATGCACGCTGTGTTTGCTTTGGCCCAGACGAGGTGCCTGACAGAATGGTAATTGGATGCTGATGAAAAACATCAGTCATCGTTTCATTGTGAGTTGAGTTACATTTATTTAATGTGAAGCTTTAAGTTGTGAAATGAACCATCCAGGTTGTGTTTCTCAAAGTCCACCTACGCTGCAGGGCCGAGTCATTCCCATATCGATGGAGCTTATTGAAAATCGCAAGATTACTCTCCCAAGTTTTGAGGCATTTGTCACGTAAGACAAAAAATAAACAGCCCCTTTCAAGTAGCAGTCTTTAAGCTGAAAGCCCTGGGCTTTTGGTGCGGCAGCCCCGTGGCTAACGTTTACAAGGTCAAAGATCCAGTTATGTTTACATTTACCAAGGCAGATCATCCATAGGGTGCAGAGATCAATGACTTCTGTATTCATTTCTCAAAGGCAAGTATCGGCCTTGCAAACGGCTCTACAGGCAGACAGCTGGCTGTTCCTGTCCCCCAGGTAAGAGAACAACAGCATCTCCTTAAAGGCTAGGTCTTCCCTCTGGGGCCAAAGCAGGTTGCAGGGGCTAGAGCTGATTCAATGGATGAGGCAATTGCTTCCTGTACAAACAGCTTGTGCTGAGGAAGCAGAGATCCCCGAGGCTTGCGGGCTAGCCAGCCCAGCCATGAGGTAAGTTCTGGTCTCAAAGAGAGATCCTTGTCTCAGAAAATAAGGCAGAGAGGGATTGAGGAAGGCGCTCAATGTCATCTCGTAGCCTCCGCACCCTGGAACACAAACACACACATACGCACAGGCACACACACATGCACAGGCACACGCACAGGCACCGAATCATGCATGTGCACAAACATTACACACAAAAATCACTGAAAATTCAAGCTTTAAAAAAAATTATGTTTTTAAAAATATTTTAACATCTGTATGTGCATGGGCACTGTTTTAGGATTACCACTTCTGTGAAATACCATGAACAAAAGCAACTTGGAGAGGAAAGGGTTTATTTGACTTACACTTCCACATCCCGGTTCATCAGTGGGTGGAGTCAGGAAAGGAACCTGGAGGCAGGAGCTGATACAGAGGCCATAGAGGCGTGCTGCTTACTCGCTTGCTCCCCATGGCTTGCTCGGCCTGCTTTCTTATAGATCCCAGGACCAGAAGCCCAGGATGGCACCACCAACACCAGTGTGGGCCCTCCCCTATCAGTCACTAAGAAAATGCCCTCAGCTAGGCCCCATGGAGGCATTTCCTCAATTGAGGCCCCTTCCTTTCTGATGACTCCAGCTTGTGCAGAGTTGTCCTAACAGTAATCGGCAGGAGCACTTGACCTGCATATATGTATGAGCATCGAATTGTGCCTCTTACCTATAGAAGCCAGAAGATGGTGTCAGGTATCCTGGAACTGTAGTTCCAGATGGTTGTGAGTTGCCACGTGGGTGGGTGCTGGGAATCAAACCCGGGTCTGCTGGAAAAGTTGCTTAAACTTGGAGGCATCTCTTCTGCCCTCTGAAAATGTAAACTTTTTGATGTGGAAGGTCAAAGACTTCAGGGTACATGTGTGTGACACAGTCTCCCATGTCAGTCAGACATAGAGCAAGAACACTTTAGACACTATTCAACAAGGAACCCGAGGTAGGAATTCATTTTTTTAAAATGCCCAACTCATAGGCAGACAGTCGGGGCATCCCTAAACTCTGCCTTCTCCAAAGAGGTGCGTGTTTAGTGGAACATCACTGGTAAGAAGCTCTCATCCCATAATATGTTATGTTATTATTCCATGACGGATGCTGACTAGGTTTTGACTGTTTCTGCACCAAGCCTAGATCTTAACACTTTGAAAAAGCAAAACGTTAAAAGCATAGGTGACATTGGAAGAACATGGTTCCTGTCCATGTGTCCCCTGCAGGACTTCATAAAACAAGATGATTCATAATAAATAAGATATTTGTCACTTTTCAACCAGTTCCTTCAGCATCGTGCGCTCGCAGCTAGGGATCTGTTTAGAGAAAACAGCTCACAAACGATTCATCTTTTATTTAGGCCTTGTGTGCCCGGAAACATTTTTGCACAGCTAAACTGAGACTTTATTTACATACTTATATAATTTTCTTTCATCTGGGGTTTCAGAGAGTTTTGTAATGTTGCTTGTTGAGTTGATTAAGGCTCACAGCTTCACTATACACCATGTTACAATATTACAGATGAACCAGCAGAAGAGGCAGAATTTCGATTTTTTTTCTTATATACACTTTTTCCTGGTGCTTGAAATTGTTTAATAAAGAGAGTTGCCTTTTAAATTGGTTTGTTTTTTAATGGAGATTTTATTTTGCAACCATTTTAGATTGTTAAGAGTGTTGTACGGCGTTCCCCACACCTTTCTCCTAGTTTCCCTTAGCGGTAAGCATTGGCGAGCCTGGATGCACTTGCCCATACTGAGAAGTCAGCACGGGTAGCCTACTCTTAACTGATCTATAGACTGTTTGCTCTCCATCCTTTCCCAGGATATCCTGTCTGTGTCCCAGGATCATCTTAGAATTTCCCACTGTAGTTACTCCTCCTGTCTTCTCTGTGTCCTTGGGCTCGGGGATAGCTAAGTAGCTGGAGCCCTAGCTGTGCATAGATAAAGAATTAAGTTCAGATCCTCAATACCCACCTAAGAAGCTGGGCTTGGTGGTCAAGTCTGTAATCCTACAGCTGGATCTCTGGAATTCACTGACCAGTAATCCTAGCTCAGTCAGCAAGAGAGACCCTGCCTCAAAGAGATATTGCAGAAGACATCCAACATCTACCTCTGGCCTCAACTCATGTGTGCATGCACGTGTATCAAAATACCCACAAGATCATATATACACTACCGCAGGAGTGGGGAAGAGAAGATGAGAGAAGAGGAGAAGGGAATGGAGGGTTGGGGAGAACGGAGAGAGAGACTATAATACCCCTTGTTGGTATTGGCCTCATGCCTTTCTCATGGTCGGGCTAAGATATGGAATTTGGGGGTAAGCTCCAGAGACAGGACAAGTGTCTGTCACCATTGCCGTCACTGTAGGAGAGACCTGAGCATAGCTGAAAGCATCACTGGTTGGATGCTGGCTGTCTTTATCCAGATTTCCTGTTACAAAGTCACTGTGATTCTCCTTGTCCCACCATGTCACTGAAGAGTTCCTCAATCCTAAATCCAGCTGATACCAGGCTGGGAGGAAGCTCAGTCTGCGGTAGGAAGTATCGGCTTATATTAAATTATTAGGAAATCTCTCATAAAGGGATTTGTTCCTCCGTTTATTTATTTACTCCGCCATCGTTTCTGTCAGCAGAGACCCATTCTTATTCATTTTATACTTTGGGTGTTAGCCTAATAACACTTTATTTATTGTATTGCTCAAATTGTTCTGGATTTGAGAATTGGGTAGCTTTTTCAAATTGACTCCAGCATGAAATCTTATTTTTAAGCCCTTTACACATTCAAAAATATATACACTTCAGTGTACTGTTATATAACCATGTGGTTTGCCAATATTTCGAAGGCTTTGACAAAGTCAAAAGGACTATGCCAAGAAAATATCAACCCCGATTTATTGAGGCACTATTTTTTAGGCATTTATAGATATCAGCCCATTTTGAATCTTTGAAGCTACACTAGATGGTGCCATTAAATCCCTTTAAGAGATGACATAACTAAACTTCAGGGAATCCAGCATAAGATCTATGAACAAGTGCATCCTCTGTAGATGATACCCAGTATCCTTTGTAGATAGTACCCAGCATCTTCTGTAGATGGCAACTCACATCCTTTGTAGGTGATAGCCAGAATCTCTAGTTGGAGCAGGATCTTACCAAACAATATAGTAAGAGAAATGCAAAAGTTAGTTCACCTCGCATCAAGGATACTGGCGTCTTCTCGTTGACAGGAACTCCACATAGTTATTTTTTGTACAGTTCAGTACATTTCTGATAAATTTTGGTAAGGATTTTTGTCCTATGGTTCTATGCTTCACACATGCATGCTTGCACACATGTGCACACACAAAAGTGCCACACACATTCACACACACACACACACACTTACTTTTTTTTTTTAAGTTTTGAAGAGTGCACTGTGATTTCCCAACATCCCTTTCTTTCTTCAGAATGATCTTTCATTGTGCAAGGCACGGAATAGTCATGTTTAACTCCTAGGGTTGTTTTTCTTAGATGAATTAAGTTAATTAAACTTCTATTGTCTGTTTAACAATTACATACATACACATACATACATACACACACACACGTTACAACTGAAGCTATTTTTTTTAAACAAATAACAGTTTTAACTGAGTTATAAACGGAAGGTTAAACTGAATACAAGAGTTGATAGGAGCTCTGGGTATAGTTTGGTGGTAGAACACATGATTAGCATGTACAAGGTCAAAGGTCAAATTTCTATTACCCAAAGAGATACAGAAACAATCAATAGGCCAAATATCATACACAGGAGAGGACTGCTAAATCAATGTGTGCTTTGTTCAGGAATATGTAAATAAAAGCATGACATGTATTAAAGTAGGAGAGATTTCCACTGGCTATAAGTAAAGAATCTGTTATAGGAGAGAAAGGTTGAAACAAGCCAGTAAGAAACATAAATAAACATAATGGTGATCGGTTGCCATCCAAAACATTTTAGAATTGACAAAGTCTAGTAAAATAAATAAATATGACCGTTGATTGTATGTAAAAACAAACAAAACAAACAAACAAACAAAAACACCTTTCTTAGAACTCTGGAGCAGGATGTTTCTAAGAGAACGAGACTTTTGGAGAATTACAGAAGCAAGAAAACGGACGCATGCCATTCAGGCCTGCATCCCAGCCTTGGTGTGACTGTTGCACTCTGAACTCACATTCAGTAACTGTGTAGGGGAGAGTACACACACATCAATGCCAAGACATGTTAGGACACATTACGTGATGTCATTACTGGCCACTGTTGACGGTCTGAGGACTTGTCCCAGAAGTGTGCTGGCATTTCTGTATGACAGAGAAGGGATGCCCATGACCCAACTTTCCATTTTCCTGCTGTGAGGAAAATGTTAAACTTGAGGCTGTAGTCTGTAATTATCAACAGAGAGTGGAGTGGTTACAGCTGATACTCACTACATAGGAATATATGTGAAGGACAATCAGCCCTCTACAAAATGCCTATGGATCAATGTGGGATTCTTGTCTTTCATGTCAACACCCAGAATACTGAGAATTGGAAAAACTGACTTTGGAAATCCCTTTGAACTCCCTGACTTTAAAATTTAAACTCTTTTTTTTTCTTTTTCTTTTTTTTTCATTTTTATTCTGTTTTCAAAATGTACACAAAGTGATTGAAGTTTGAAAGAAAAATCAGCAGAATATTTTCTGGCTTACAGAATATATAAAGCAGATAGACTTACAGTAATAAAACGGACTGTGTACAAAACAATGGTTTTAAGAGTATGTATCCATACCTTTAATCCCAGTCCTCCAGAGGCAGAGGCATGCAGAGTTCTGAGTTTGAGGCTAGCTCAGTCTGTACAGCAAGTCCCAGAGGAACAGAGCTCCATAGTGAGACCTTATGCAATGAAATAAAAGCAAGGAGAGAATTACATATACTGTGAAGTATATGTAATATAGTGGTTTGCAACCTTGGTAAAGCTGTGACTCTTTTTACAGTCTCTTGTGTTGTGGTGACTCTCAGTCATAAAATTATTTTTTGTTGCTTCATAACTGTAATTTTGCTACTGTTTTGAATCGTAATGTAAATATCTTATATACAAAGTAGGGTAGCTGATGTGGGACCCCTGTGAAAGAGTTGTTCCACCCACAAAGGAGTTGTGATCCGCAGGATGAGAACCCTAAGAGCCCTAGACAATGCTCTTCCAGAAAGGAGAACTCTGCAGAATTCCGACATTTCCCTGCAAATGGAATTGAGTGCTCTGCGTCATATTTGGGTATTACGCTGAACTGATCAATAGCTTGGCTGTTTACCGATTTCTGGGCTCGAACATTTGTTCAGGAGCGAAAGAGCGTAGCTCTGCCGTAATCTCCTGGAACTTGTCCAGGGCAGGGCTAGACGGCCTCCTCTCAGGCCTGCTTGTTCTTGTTGCTTTGTTTCCTATTTACGTTCTCCAAGCCAAGAGCTTATTCAATTAAGTTGTGTTACACCATGGAATCATTGGCAGTTAGGTCTTGGATGCTGTGTAGTTTGCTTTAACAACCAGTATCTGGGGCCAGGCCATTACGCCAGGCCAGCACAGGCACGCTTCTCATTAGCCAGTGCCTTTTAAAGGGAAATGCTCTGTGTGCTGAGCTAACCCAACTTCCCTTACCAAAACCAGCCTGAAAGAGGCCTCCAGGGGACTCCTGCTTCAGATTTGATTAAAGTTCATCAACTACATATTATGCAGATACATAAAAATAGATTAAGAACCATAAAAGGATGAGTCATGTTTATTACCTTGAAGAGCAATTGCATTTAAAAAACAACAACAACAACAACATCAGGAACATTGCTAAATCTTCCTAAAGTTGAAGAGAAACACTTCACTTGCAGTTGGGGGGTGGGGTGGGGGGATATTGCTGCATCTATTTATGCAAGTCTTTGTTAAATTTATATTTTAATGTCTTGTCAAAATCCAATGTAGAAATGTGGCCATAGCAGCCAAGAGCGAAGTGATACACTGTCTTAAATAAGGAAAACTGAGGCGTTATGGAGAACTCAGTTCTCCGTAACATTGTGAGCAGCAGGAGGAACACAAGCTGCAGGCCCCTTTGCAGCTGAGTAGGGACTAAGGTGAGGAGCTGAGCCCTGTCAGTTTTATGAGGTAAAGCCATTCCTCATCACCTCAGGGCTTGGCTATGTTGGGAGATAGTCTTTACTGAGATAATTAAGTGACAGGGAGATCATGAGGGTGGGCCCTTGGTAGCACAACTGGCAAAAGGGGAAATTTGCATATGCGTACATGCATCTCTCTCTCTGTCTCTCTCTGTGTCTCTGTCTCTTCTTTCTGTCTGCCTGAGACTGACTCTCTCTCTCTCTCTTTCTCTCTCTCTCTCTAGGAAAGGTGGTCCTGCTACAGAAAAAGAGAATGGGGTGGAGGACTGGATCAATGTTGTCTTCTCATCTCTCTAAAGAAGCTAACCCTGCCAAACAGCCTGATCCAATACATTTCTGTTGTTTGACTTCTGCAGTCTCTGATATTCTGTTAGCTTTAGTAAACCTAGTAAGAATGCCTGAGAATTGGCTTCTCTCTGACAACTACTTGATCCTACCTTTTGAGAGTAGGCTATGCCTACTGGAAAAGAATGGAAGTCTAAATAAAACTTAGGAGAAAACTGTAGCTCTCTGAGCAGCCAGTGCTATAGCTTAGCATAGATGGGATACATTGTTGCACAGTGAAACATTATTTCCTAGTCATTTAAATACTTACCTACACTTAAACCAGCATTAGGAACTATAAAATACAATGCATTATCTTTTTACTGAAAGAACATTTTAACTACAATAATTTTAAGATAGATTCTGCTGTGGCTTACCTGTAACTAAAATAGGCAAAATGAATCCAGTTATTACCCTGTGGGTTCCGCATATGTTCAGGAGATGGGCTTACAAAATCTGTGATAATAAAATGAAAACACACATAATGTATCAATTATGAAATCTACTTGTTCCTCACTTCAGTGCAGTCATTAGTCATATGATTTCTTTCTGATTTATGTTCTTTTGTAATTAATTTAAAGCACACAAAATTTCAGTATCTTCACATTGTAAATTAAATAAAATGTGATTATTTTCTCAGTATATATCAGTGTATATTTTGAATAGATTAGCACAAGGAGCATTCAATGAACTAGGATGTAAAAAATTATTTTTATGTTTTTCTAAAATATGGAGTATCTTGTACTTATTATGGAGTATTCTCTCTCCCTCCCTCCCTCCCTCCCTCTCTCCCTCCCTCCCTCCCTCCCTCCCTCCCTCCCTCCCTCCCTCCCTCCCTCCCTCCCTCCCTCCCTCCCTTCCTCTCTCCCTCTCTCTCTCTGTGTATACAGATAACTTGAAACTAATTAACTTAAAAATATTTGAGAAAAAACATAAATAAAACACTTCCTGGTCTAACTCCCCTGTAAGTATTGAAAGGCTTGCTTTTAGACTAACTGAAGTGGATTAATCCAAAGTCTAGGCCCTGGGGGCCTGCAGTGATGCTAGGCAAGTCTACTCACTTTCCCCCCAGATTCTAAATACACTGTGATAATAAATGAAATATATATATGTGCTTTCTTAAACTATTCATAGATTTCTTGTTGATGGAGAAAATTATAGGAAAAATATACTTACAAAAGTGTAATAATTATGTGCCATGAAAAAAATCATAAAATTGCCTGGTTTTATTCAAAACAGGTTTAAACCCCCATTCTTTCTGGAGGTGTGAGAGGGAACGTTCTTTAACCAATGAGGTGGTGAGGGTGGTGAGGGTGAGCGAAGGTAGCTTGGTCCTCAGTTCATGAACAATCTCTTGCCATCTTCTGGGGAGTAAGTTGAAGAGGAAGCTTGGATACATGTGGTCAGAATGGCAGAATCCTCAGTGTTTTCTGTAAGAACCTAAAAAGGTTTAGCGTGGTGGGTGGCAAGATAGCCCTGCTGGTAAGAGTGCTTGCTGCCAATCCTGACACCCCAGCTCTGATTTCTGGATCACACATAGTGGGAGGAGACAACTAACTCCTATTGGTTGTCCTTTGATCCCCACAGTGCACCATGACACACTGAGGAACACAGACACATAGATACACACACATCGAAAAATGTAATTTTCAGGGCTGAAGAGGTGGCTCAAAGGTTAAGTGTACTGACTGCTCTTCCAGAGGTCCTGAGTTCAATTGCCAGCAACCACATGGTGGCTCACAACCATCCAAAATGGAATCTAATGCCCTCTTCTGGTGTGTCTGAAGACAGCTATGGTGTACTTATAAAAATAAATAAAATACTTTTTAAAAAAAATGTAATTTTCAAGTTCAGCATGCAAATAGCTTTGTTTTACTAACACGTGACATATAAATAATATTAGATATTGACTTATGGGCATAGGGTTTGGCATCTAAGATGTGTTCTGTAGGTTACTGGGTGCTTGGTGCTAGAGACTCTATAGAGTCTCTGGTGTCATCAGTCTTAACACAGGCAACACAGCAGCCGCTCACAGAGTTCACATCAGGATTGGCAAGTTCATTTCTGCAGGGAGCAGTGTAGTCCCCGTCAAACGAAATTGTAGTCCCCAGCCCTTCCCTCAATTTTCCAGAAATGTATGGATAGCATAATAATCTTTGCTTAAATCATAAAAAAAATTAAATTATCAGTTTGACATGAGCCCTGTTTGATAACCCTGGGCCCTTTCAGAATGTCTCATTTCTCTAGATGACTTTGATTGGTGCCGCCCATGGCTACTTTCAGAAAACAATGATGTTAAAAATCTCCAGCCCAGTTCTTCCCACCCTGCCACTGGGGCTTGCTCTTCTCTTCCTTCTGCATGCTTCTGGTCACGACTGTGAAGCTATCACCCAGAAGGGGAGGTGCCAGTGGTGGCCATGAACCCTACACTTAAAAGAAACGATTACATTTATTTCTGTCAGGGGTAGGGTAGGCGATGTGTGAGCGGAGGTTAGAGAGCAGCTTCCAGCATCTGGCTCCTCCCTTCTACCACTCAGGATACTAGAGACTAAATTCAAGTCAGTCTTGATTGCAGGGACCTTTACATAGTGAGCCACCAGGATACTCCCTCCTTTTCCAAGCTTCCCGACTCCCATAGCAGATTGCCTACTGGTGTAGCTAGACCAGCTGATGCCGCAGATTCAAGTCCATTCATTCTTGGTGTCTGGGTGACAATCGCTGCCATTTTAGCTGGTCCTTACCTTCTTGGTCAAGATAAGTTGTGATCTGGGTAGAGACAGGTCTGCTGTCTTCTCCTGCAAGCAAAGCCCTAGAAACAACCATAGTGTTTAGAAGGCTTATGCCAAATTATTCTCCACTTAGTAGGGTTCAAAAACCCAATTAATAGTTTTCTGGTAAAGAAAGGGAATTGCGTTAGATTAGGATCTGTCTTAGGGTTTTACTGCTGTGAAGAGACACCATGACCAAGGCAGCTCTTATAAAGGACAGCATTTAATTGCAGCTGACTTATAGGTTCAGAGGTTCAGTCTATTATCACCTGTAGGACCATCTGTGGTTCCTGGTTGAACTAAGGCTCGAAACCCCAGAGACCCTGAAGAGACGGTAGCATTTCACCTGTTCTTGGACAGCAGGACCCTGTCACTAGCTGCAGTCCCCCATAGATTTGTGACCATCAGTCACATAAAGACAATGCCCCAAGCCCCTCCACATGTAGAGAGGATTTTTATGAGGTCCCTAAAGGTCTGGAGGACTTAGCCAATAAGCTTCCTAGACATTCCTCCCTGAAAATGGTATTTAACCTCAGGCCTGCTCTGAGAAGAGGGGTACGGTTTTACTCATACACTTTCCACCGTGACAATAAATGCCTTAAAACCATGGACTGCCTCTTTTCATCTGGATCTGCAGTGGGGAGCTGTGGAGCAGGCCTTTGCCTATAGAACCGCCATCTTATCTCTCATAGAAGGCCTCTCTACGCTCCCAGCCACAGCCACCACCAAGCCAAGCTCAAGCCAACTGCCACCATCAATCTGAAGCTTACCCCTCATGCTCTGCTACACCTTACCCCCCGACTCCCGCACTGTAGGCTAGATCCAGCCTGAGGGCTCCCACTTCATTCTCAGCTCTTCCTTGGCTGTCAGTGGTATCTGGATGTCCAAAGGCCTGAGAACCTGATGGCCCCAACCTCATCAGAGGCCCAGGGACCCCTTAGTCAGCTCCAGCTGTCCTCAACCTCAGACTGTGCTTCCCCATCCCCAAGTGGTGTTCTAGGGCTTCCCTATGGCCTGTCCAGAGACAGTGTTGGGTAAGCATGGCCAGACTCCTGCCTTCTGCCCCCCTGAGCAGCCCGTGCCCCGTGGCGGAACGAAGTGGGACCCCATAACTCTACAATCATCAAGGCAGGAGCATGACAGAATTCAGGCAAGCATGGCGCAGGAAGAGTTGAAAGTTCAATATCTTGTTCCAAAGGCAAACAGAAGACTGACTTAAAGGCAGCTAGGATGATGGTCCTAAGGCCCATGCCCACAATGGCATACCTCCTCCAACAAGGCCTATTCAAATCACCACAGGATCCAAATTTGGGTTCTTATTCTGGTGAGAAAGACATAAACAAAAGATTAAAGGATGGCTTCCAGTCTTCCATAGGACACCTACACATTCTGTAGAACTTTCCCCCCATACTTTAATTATAACAAATATCTGGTGAATATCTCTTATGTTTAATGATTGTTTTCACTTGAAAACTCAATCAGATTCTGTTAATATTTTACCCCCCCCCCCCTTAACTCAGGCAGAGCCGAGCTCTCCCAGAATTGCTTCCTAGTGTAACATTGTTTACAAGTCATATCAATGATAAACCTGAAAACTGTTAGGAAAGAGAACCAATCACCACAACTGTCTAATTAAATAGATAAATTTTACTAAATTTTTAAAATAATGTTATATTTTCATTTACTATATATTTATACATCATATTTGTCAGTATATTACATATTAAATATTAATTACACATTGCACATCATATACCACATATCATGTGTCACATATTAGATATACATTAAATATATCACCCACAATAACAAATTATTAATAATTTAATATGTATAATAAAATATAAAATTTTAATAAAGATTTATTAAATTGGCAAGCTTTATTTAATACTAGCCAGGAATATGGACAGTGGCCAGGTCCATACCTGGTAATTCCTGGAGGACGGTGCTGAATTAGGTTAGTCAGGTGCTCCTCAAAGCAGGAAGATCCTATTCCACTCAAATTAGGCGTTATGGAGAACCCAAGCTGTCGGAAGGAAACCTAGATCACTTTATCACTGTTCTTTGCAAAAGACATAACCTGGAATTGGCCATGAGGCGTTACAAAAGAATGTGAGCTCAGGAGGTCAACCGAGACCCATTTCGCCCATGATAGACAGGAAATTTCGGTAGGGTGTTACCTCTAAAAAATACATATGCTGATATCAGCATGGAGGCCAAGTGGAGAGCTGAACGAAGTGGGCAGACTTACTGTTTCTCAGGTTCACAGGAGACTGAATAGTGCAAGTGTTCTCTCTTGATTCTTTTCTAGAATGGCAGCTCTTCTTAAACAATTTACTCAGTGTATCCTGACGATAGACACATAATTCAGGATCTTAAAAAAAACAGCTCTAGGCCAGACAGTGGCGATGCACGCCTTTGCACTCAAGAGGCAGAGACAGGAGGGTCTCTGTGAGTCTGAGGCCAGCCTGGTCTACAGAGTGAGCACTAGGATAGCCAGGGCTACACAGAGGAACTCTGTCTCAAAAACCAAAAAGAAAGAAAGAATGGAAGGGGGGGCAGGGAATGAGCTCTAGGGTTGGCGAACGTCCACTTGAATGTGAAGTATATGAACATTATTTATTGTTCCTGGTGCAGAGGAAGTGAAAGCAACTGAGACTTCTAGGTAAAGCTTCACATAAGGCTGCTATGATCCGGGAAGCTTTGGCCAAAGCATCTTGTTGTGGCTGCCGCTGTCGCTTCCAACTTGACCAGCAAGCAAAACGCAACCACCGGTTCTTCTTAAAGCAGTTTTACTCAGGCAGCTTCTTTCTTCATATCCCCCAGCCTCTCTGGTTACAAGTGTTTTTCTCCACTCCAGTCACAACCACGCCCCCACCAATCACCACAGGTCACATCACCTCACCAGGCAGGCTTGCTCAGCCAATCAGGGATTAAGGGCGGGCCATCCACCAAACATGGGCTTGTTTACTGCCTGGAATAGATTTCCATCCGGCTGGCCTGTTTACAGCCTAGAATGGCTTCCCACATGCTGCCTCTTTGATATACTTCATATATAGCACTTTCTTTTGCTAATACAAAGATAGAGGTACAGAAACTGATTTCTTTCCTTATCTCCCCCTGATGCAGAGATCCATTTAAAAGTAATTACCATGCTCCTGAAGGTCTCCCCCCTGACCCCAGTCATTCACTCCCATATTTTCCATATTTTCTGTTTCATTAGGTTGTATTTCTGGGTTTTATATATTTTTTCCCAGTCATCACAATCATGGAGAGACCCATGCTACATAACCTTTGTAGGTTTGGGTGTGGTACATGGCCAAAGTGCTAAGAAACTTTGAAATTTACCAGTTCCTTCCCAACTTAACAATGTTGTGATTCTGTACTGGGACCTCAAGGAAGAAAAACCATTAAGAATGTATCATCAAATAATATTCTGTGGTAAAGAAAGACACATGGATGTCTTTCATTACGTTACAGGTTCTTTCCCTGTACCTTTCTTCAAGAGTTGGCATGAGCCGGGCAGTGGTGGCGTACGCCTTTAATCCCAGCACTTGGGAGGCAGAGGTAGGCAGATTTCTGAGTTCGAGGCCAGCCTGGTCTACAGAGGGAGTTCCAGGACAGCCAGGGCCATACAGAGAAATCCTGTCTCTAAAAAACCAAAACCAAACAAACAAAAACAACAACAACAAAAAAAAGAGTTGGCACGATCATTAAGACATCTTTTATTCAAAAAGTATTTTCCCCTAGAGATAATTTATGACAATGGGTAAAAAAATGGGAGGCAAGTGTTTCCTGAAGGGCCACAACCATGAGCTGACAGCTACGTCATTTCCAGGTGTGTGTCTGCCTCCTTTCCTAGTGTACACACATCTACTTCTCTGTTTTATTACTAGTTAGGAAATGTCCGTAAGCATGTGTTTGGCAAGGATAAGCAATATTCTTCCCTGTGTAATTTAACTCTAAACATTAGTCTTATTAGGTTTCCAGAGAGTTGGGCCATAGAAGGGGCTGTTGAGATGGTAGGCAGACCAGGAAGGTAGCAAGTCTGACCAGCAGTCAAGGGTTTTATTAAATGAGATTTTTTTCCCCCTATTTGTCACTGGTGTCAAAATCTAGCTCAAATTAATATGAGCAAATAGAAATAGCTTATTGGTTCTTGCCACCCAAATGCAGGAAACACAGGCTGAGAGCTGAGAAATAGTGACATAAACCCTGGAGATTAAGGACCTTCTTTTTCTTTTTTTCTTTCTGGTGGGTCTGCTTTTATTTTTAAATGGTGGAAATGAGTCTTCTCTACACGCAGCATGAAATCCACATCATACGATCTTGCTTCAGACCCAAACTTTTTGTCCCAGTTCTAGTTGGTCACCTTCTTCATGCCTGTGTTTTCTGGGCTGCTTACTCACACCCCCCCTACCTTCCTGGGTTCTATAAAAGAATACATAGTAACAGCTGCCAAGCCAGAGACCAGAGAGCTTGAATAAAACTGTCCAACACAACTTGCTATAATGAAACATGCTTGCTGCTGCCTTGGACTTAAATCCTAGAACATAGAGCCTAACTCTCTAGATTAGGTCCAATCTACCCTACCTTTCCAGCCTCATGGATGGTGAAAGACCTACCTTAGGCAGCTCTTGGCTGGCAAAGATGGCAGAAAGAGAGGGATACATTTTAGTCCCTTGAGTCTAGATCTTGTAGCCCATGATCGTGCATAACTGGAGAAGGGGCTGTAACAGATCAAGATGTTTCTTAGAGATCATTAAGACAAGCAGTTTGACCAGGCAACACGGTCTATCATTTACTTTTAAAGTGTAGTAGTCTCATCATGTGGCCCAATAATGACCACAAAGCTCTGACACTCCAAATAGCCATTCGTCATTCGTCCTATGGTATGGAAGTATTTGTCTGCTCCTCTAAATTTTTTTTCTCTTTAGAATTCTGAGGAGGAGAAATCCCTTTCACTTCCTTTAAACAAGGACGAGCCCTCAGTAGTTTGGGTAGGCTCATGTGCTTATTCTTGGGTGCGCTCTCTCTTTCTCTCTCTCTGTGTGAGTGTGTGCGTGTGTGTCTTCTCTGTCTCTGTCTCTCTCCATCTCTGTCTCTCCTGCCTCCTCCAGGACAGAGCAATCATGATCATCTTTGATCTTCCTAGTCTGGGACAAGTGCCCACCCTACTGACTAGATGGGTGCCACAGGAATTCTACCAGAAATAGAGTAGGGAAATGCTGTAATTCAAATAGGACCAGCAATAATTGCTTGGAGCCCCGAAGGCTCAGATAAGGATAAAAGGGGTGGGGAGTCTTGTGGATTTGAGGAATTTGACAAAGGAGTCAAGATAGAGCAGATACCAGATGCCAAAGTGAGTAACAGACACATACAGCAAACTGGAAGGAAACAGCTGAGAACCAGTTCCAAGTCTTTTAAACTTTCAATCCATTAAAATTCTTTTACAAAGTTTTTCTCCCTCTCCCTCTGCTCTCCTCTTCCTCCTTCCTTGTTATTAGAGAAAGAGAGAAACAGAGAAAGAGAGAGAGAGAGAGAGAGAGACAGAGAGAGAGAGAGACAGAGAGACAGAGAGACAGAGACAGAGAGATAGAGACAGAGACAGAGAGACAGAGGAAGAGAGAGAAAGACAGAGACAGAGACAGAGACAGAGATAGACTCTGGCACATATATAGAGGTCCTAAGACAAGACAACTTTGGGGAGTTGTTGCCTTGTCTCTTTTGTTTTGGCTTGCAGGCAATTCTCCTAACTCTGCCTCTTTTCCCACTATAGAAATGCCAAGGTCACATGTTCGAGCCACTGCATCTGGCTTTTTATGCAGGTTCCGAGGGATTCATGTCATTTTTACCAGCCCTCTTCCCACTCTCTCCCAGTTCTTTAATGATATAAAATTCCAGAGAAAGCAGTGAGAGCCATGGTGAGATGGTTTCTTATATGGCAGTGCAGTTGGAGTATTACGGACTACACCCCACTTCAAGGAGGAAAGAGAACCGCAATATGAGACTCCTGCGGTTTTGGGTTTTTGCCTCACTGTTACTGCTGGAACCGGCTGTGATACAAAGTTGCCATGTCATTTGTATGGGGGATATGTAGTCATTCTATAAAATGGCTAGCCACAGGTACCTGAGCATCCACTAGTATACTGTGGCCCATCTTTTCTATAGGAAGTGGATTCCAAAACCTCCTGGATGCCTGAAACTGCAGAGGGTATCAGATTCCATGTATTTTCACCCTCCCCTCTGTACCTGTGATGAAGTTTAATTTATGATTTAACTACACTGAAAGTTATCAACAATAGAACAGTTAAGTTGTAGCAATGCACTATAATAAGTGTTATGTGAGTATGGCCTCCCTGTTTCAAAATTCGGGATTTCTGACTTAATGTATTAAGACTGCAATTGACTATGGGCATTTGCAGATTCAAATAATATTAAACGATAGATAAGGGAGGAATACTGTAGAATGCCTGTGGTAGAGGTTTTGACTTAGGATTATTTCTTTGAGTAGGTGAACGGCTACCAAGAGAGAGTCTGTGGAGAATACACATACAGTACCCTAGGTATCAGGAAGATCAAAGTGTCTTGCTGAAGAAGATGGCCTACGACATGGGAACAGAAAGAGACAGGTGATCATCTGCGATCTTCCTGACCTGTGTTTGTGTCCTCTTTGGAGGATCCTTAGACACCTTGGTCCTAATGAACTCAGCGAGGCCAGTGGAAGGTGAGGAGAGGTGTCTATGGGCAGAGGAGAGCCATGTTCTCTCTTCTACCACTTCTCTTAGAAGCATCGGTCTGTCATCGTATCAGAGTCTCTGAAGACCTCCACTGGCAGAGTCTCTCCTTGCTCATCCTAAGAGCAAACAGAGAATTCATGCTGTTGTTTCCAGCTACAGATTTGTCACTGTGGCATAACAGAGCCTGTGCTGACTGATCCCAACACTTAAAGTGAATCCCTAGAAACATATTTGTGACTCAGCTTTTCATATCTGTCTTCCTAGAAAATGGGGCCAGACGGCAGTAAAGTAAAAAGTCTGTCATTACCCACTTTTGTTTTCACTCGTAAGATTGTGGACAGAAAGAGGGAGTGATAAACAAACATGTACGGATGGGTTTTGTTTTTGTTTTTGTTTGTTTGTTTTTTTTTTTTATCATTTTCTAGGACTGAATAACCCAAGCTACTACCCAGAGAACGGGCCGGAACAGAAGGGCTGTGCCAAAGCAGGGTACAGACATTCTCAAGCCCGGCAAAGCAAAATGAAGCAACACAACCCCAAATTTGTCCCCAAATTTCATGCCGGCAAAATGACAGGCATGAAAAAAAAATATATAAAGGTCTTAAATATACTTTCTATATTGTTCCTGTTTAGTACATTAACTATATGAATAAAGATGATTGGTTTTAAAATTTTAAATTGATTTCAGCAAAATATCAATTAATGGATAGCATTTTAACCTTACTTCTTTCTATAAGAGAATGTTAGGTGAATAATTTAAACTAAGTAGGTTAAATTTTAGGCATTGGCATTTGAGTCCTTGTCTGCTTTTTTAGATGAACCATGTAGAAAGACAATGACATATGAAGACCATGGTAGGAAGACTGACTCAGTTTTCAGTACCGTTTACTGAGGTGTCTTGCGATCTTAGGCAATTCCTCTAAGTATATATTGCCTTTCTCAACTGTAAACTAAAGGTAACAGTCCTCACTCAGACTTACATAAGGAGCACCCAGTCCACACTCATAAAATCTTTGAAATTCCAAAGTGCTCCCAACTGTCCTGCAGGATGTTATATCTACAACTTCTTGGTAAAAATAGTAGGACTGCTAATTTTGGAAACATTATACTTTCCCAAATATGGAGAAACACCCGCACTCTAAACAGAGACTATCACAAAGATCATTAATCTAATGTTATAACTCTGTAAATCTTTAAATACTGAAAAACCGGGCCAGTGAGATGGCTGGGTGTGCAAACATGCTTGTTGCCAGTGATGAGTTTGATCCTTGGGGAACCACAGGGTAGAAGGAAAGAACTGACTGCTGCAAGTTGTCCTTTGACCTCTACACACTCACTCTCATGTATGTCCCTCCCCCCAAATAGGTGTATGCCCTTTACCAGTGACATTTTAGATAGTCAGTTCAAAGGAAACCGTTCTGTGTGTAACCATGCTGGAATTATTGAAGGAACTTACGTACTTGTTGCTTTAATTGAAGCTCAGAAGGGTGGATGGGAAGAAACCTTAAGGACACCCACTGCAGTGCGTTCCCCTTTTCGCCTTTTGCAGAGTTTTTGGGCTCAGGGCTCAGGAGGCTGCACACGGAAGCTGCATGGGGTTTTTCTGTTCTCACACAGCAGATCCAGTGAGTGTGCTCACCGAGCCTCCCACACAGGCAGAGAGATCCATTTACTTTCTTTTCTAAAAATTAATCTGGTTTACAATTTGGGCAAAAAGTCTCAGTTTGGGATTAAGAAGCAGACCAAGTGTAGGATTCTGAACAGTCTCCTGGGGAAGGATCAGGGGTTTTGCGCTTCTAATTCTGACCCTCTTTTCTGTTCGCTTAGGCAATTTATTCTCTGTCCTATTAGACTTTCTAACTGAAGTGTGAACAGTATGGCCTCTAGTTTAGGCTTAGAGCAAATATCTCAAGGGGGTGGAGTTAGATGGGAAAAATAAATGCCAGGCTTTGTATGCCAGGTATGAACTAGAAGCCATGAGAGCTCTCTGCTGCTGAGGGAGGTTGCATCAAACCAGAGGCCTTTGGAGTCTTGGAATTTGACTACAAAAGCAATTGTGTGCAGCCAGAGGCCAGTTGGTTGGCTCAAGAAGTGTCTAGATTTCTTCGCCTGTTCCCTTTGATTTTATACTGACAAGCACAGCGAGGACAGTGGAGAAATGCCCACTGGTTTAGCAACAACAGACAAGAGTTTGTAGCTTCCTGATGAAGACCGGGCAGGTGTGCAAAGGCCCAGTCTGGAAGCTCACCGTAAGACTGGAAATTTGACTGATAGGAAGACAGAAGTCAGTCTGAGGCCCATGAGTCACAGGGGAAGTGACAATGACTGGTACTTCTTTTGCAAAGTATCAAGGACTAGAAATGGATCACCAAACAGCAGATGCTAGACTTAACACATGGAAACCATAGAACTGGACTGTACAGGGTGTGGGAGGAGCATATGGGAAGGCTGGATGGTACAGGGCTGGGGGTGGGGGTGGGGGTGCGTGGGGCCATGTGGGAACACAGGGAATGGAAGTTTGTAAATGTAATATATTTACCATCTATTGTTATTCCTACTGGAGGATTGTAGCCCTAAAGATTTAAGTGGCAGAAGAGACCTACAGAATCACAGCTTCTCCATGGTTGCCCAGCCCAGGCGTCCTGGAAGCCTCAGAAGATGCTGATGGGGATAGCTTGCTAGCTTATGTGCACTGATCCGAAATGAACATTCAGGAACTGAAGGAAGGCTCACATTCTAGATGTCTCCACCAGTCCTCTTGCTGATCTCCCCATCCATCCCTTTTTGGTTCTTTGGCCCTCTGAATGCCCCTCCCTCCAGGAGGGATCCTGGCTTAGAAGTATATTCCTGTAAGTAGAAAGCCAATGTGAGGAAGAAAGCTAGAGATTGTGAAACACTGAAACATGGCCCTGACTATCTGTCAACTGAGTATCTGTGCTGATAGCACACAGTGACAATAGCTCACTATTTAGGGTCTCTGACCATTCACTCAGGATATTTTCTTTCTTTCTTTCTTCTTCTCCTTCTCCTCCTCCACCTCTTCCTTCCTTCTTCTTCTTCTTCTTCTTCTTCTTCTTCTTCTTCTTCTTCTTCTTCTTCTTCTTCTTCTTCTTCTTCTTCTTCTTCTTCTTCTTCTTCTTCTTCTTCTTCTTCTTCTTCTTCTTCTTCTTCTTCTTCTTCTTCTTCTTCTTCTTCTTCTTCTTCCTCCTCCTCCTCCTCCTCCTCCTCCTCCTCCTCCTCCTCCTCCTCCTCCTCCTCCTCCTCCTCCTCCTCCTCCTCCTCCTCCTCCTCCTCCTCCTCCTCCTTCTTCTTCTTCTTCTTCTTCTTCTTCTTCTTCTTCTTCTTCGTTTAGTTTTTTCGAGACAGGGTTTCTCTGTGTAGCCCTGGCTGTCCTGGAACTCACTCTGTAGACAGGCTGGCCTTGAACTCAGAAATTCGCCTGCCTCTGCCTCCCAAGTGCTGGGATTAAAGGTGTGCACCACCACTGCCCGGCTCAGGATGTTTTCAAACCACTGACTGTGTGCAAATGAGAGTAGATACTGAAACATTCTCTAATGTTACAAATATGCTATACAAATATGCTACACTTACCATTGTGTCTATCAGGATGTCTAAACACAAAGATAATAATAATAATAATGTTAAAAATAAATAATACTCCATTCAGAAAAATTATTCTTTGTAACTCTTTGTCATAACGCAGCCTTTACCACTGGATTCAATAAATGACCAACTAGCCAAAGGTTACTTTCAATTAAGATTTAACTGCCCTTTTTTTTTTTTTTTTTAAAACCATGTAAGTGTTTTTCCTATCTCCTGTCCATGTTTAGAAACCCAAGCCTGGTGCCCTAAGTTTGGATGTTTATGAACACTTTTCAAAATGTTCATTTTGTGTGAAAAGCTACAGAAGCAAACACATTCTCAGGGGTTCCATAACCTGCTAATGCTCAACTGGACTATTGGAAACGGTTCACTGCAGGGACCTGGAGGCATAGTAAGAGCTTCCTTTAAGTTAATCTTGTTCCTTCCTGCTTGGGGAGAAAGGAAACATACATCTAAATCAAACAAGTCCTTGTGTGTTTTATTAAGAAGTTTTGAATATGAATACAAATCTAGCAAAATATTCTTGATATTGACAGAGATCTTCAGAGAGTCTGGTGTTTTCCACACCCATTGACCAAGGGGAAGGAATCTAACATATTGGAGACTTTACAGAGTGAATCATGAGATACAGTTTGAATGTTTGTTTTAGCTGAATTCATGCAACTCACTGGCAGAGCTGTGTTTTATCTTGCACCTTCTCAGTTGCAGATAATTCTACCTCACCTGGATTCAGATACTCCCCGTATTTAACCAAATCCAGTTTCTTAAAAGCCAACCCCAGAGGCTCAAAGTGACATTGCCATTAACTACCACCAACACAGTATCCCCAAGTTCAGTCCTTTAGAGCAAGCTGAAGGTTCCCTTGAGAATATGAACATTCCCTGGAAGGATGAGAAATGAACATCAAAAATAGTGTGGGTAGCTCTTCCCCATCGCTACAGCTTCACACAACCCTGCCTAAAAAGGGCTTGCCTCTGTCTAACCGCCCTTTGTTCATTGAAGGGACACCACCTAAGAAGATGGGAGTAATGTGTAAACAGAGGGATGGGGTAACACCCCAGATGTATTCCTTCTAATATAAGCTGGCTACATAAGCCCGTTCAACGAGCAGACAAGATTAAAACTGATTGTTGTCAAAGAAAGCATATCTATGGCCTTTTAAGATGACAGATGTCTGCTAGTAAGGCCAGGTCCAAGTCGGGCACCAGAGAAGCAGGATCTAGCCAGCTATGTAGCCAGCATGAAAATACGGAGCATCCCGAAAAGACGCAACAATAGATTATGGTCATGAGCTTCGAAAGGCAGAGTGAATGATGTCATGGTTTTGAACTTTTTTGGTACATGCTGCAAACGAAGAACAGCATGGGGGGAAGAAAACGAGGGACCCAAAATCTTTATGAGTTTGATGAGAGTTTAAAGCAGGAGGCAGGGCTGAGAAGGGACAGAAGGAGCCAGAGGCAGGGAGATCTGGGTCATAACAGCACTTGTGGGGAGACAGTGAGGTCATTGCTGCAGGTGTGGGTTCGACTTAGCTGCTCTGTTCTGCTGGGTAAATGAGTATTTTCTTTTTACATGGCTGGGTTAAATTGCTTCCCCTGGGTCATTCAATTAATCATTTAGAGAGCAAGAACCAGACTCCTCCTCAAGACCCTCATTTCACATCTGGAGCAGGCAAGCCAGGCCTCTACTCTCCGAAGCACTTTCTTTAATTTAATTTAAAAAGAAATCATTTCTTTCACAAGTCAATGAAGTTTTGAACTGTTTTGCACGGAATCCGAAAAATCCTCTCTCTTCCCCGTGACTTAAAACACAGACAGGTAGCGTTAACTACATAGAGCTACCGTAGTTGGCTTTCTGGTTGATCTTTAATTCAAGAATCTGAAGTCTCTGTCAAAATTACTTTGGACCAACCCCTTCTCTGAGATTTCAACCTATTATTCTTGGGAGACTGGGAAAAAAAATGAGCTACAGATACGAGAAAGCCATGTGTGCACGATTTAGCTGTCGCATGAGCAATCGTGTGATATATTGCTCTTCTCACTAATAACCACAAAGCAGGTAGAGGCATGGCAGACTAATTTGGTTTATATGTCCAGCTGTAAGGCTAGACACTGCATCATTCTTCTCAGAAACCAGTGACTTTAGGCATGTGGAACTCTGTAGTCATGACAACAATAAACCAAGGCACTCTCAGCTCAGAAACTGCCTTGTCTCCATTACTTCCTGCTCATGACCTGACTTTTCTTACTCTCTGGGGCTGGGGGCTGGGGATTTGTGAAAGATCTATTGAGCAGAGTTCCAGTATAGGTTTCATGTTTAAAAATGTCTGGGCTGGAAGTTTTGCTTGCACAGATGGCCAGAGGCCGCGAGAAGGGATAGATTAATCACTGTTACTGCTAATGACACAGTTATGAGGGTGGACCCAAAGGTGAGCTGACTTGGAAGAGGGGATTATTATAGCAAGGGTTCTGAAGAGACGTACCCTAACCACGTCTGGAACAACACTCAAACGTATTCATACAGAAAACTGAGTGCATGCAGATGCACGCATGATGCTTTTAATTCTAGAAAGAATTAATTAGCAGATGCTCAAGGGACAATCTGCACTGAATCTTATCTTGTGTCCCATGTATGCAGGGAGTCCTATGGCTACCGTCAGAGAGCGCATAGCTCAGCGGTAAGAGTACAAACCCCAGAATGCAGTGATTGCCTCTGATTGCCACAAGTAATATTTGGAGAGCGTCGCCTAAGTCTTTTCATACTCAACTGCAAGGAGAGATTATACACTTTTCACTGTAGCTCTGTTGAGGTATAAAACAGATGGAGAGAGAGGTCTTAGCCCCATGACTAGGGCCATGCAAATATTCAACAAGAGGGAGCCCCCCCCAGCCAGTGTCCACACTGCTGGTGCTATGGGGAGGATTTGAGATGAAATCTGACTTCCACTTAACTCATGCCAACATGCTTCATTGTTACAGCTTTGTTACACTGGAAATGATAAATTCTAGCATGCATTACATTTGCCATCCCAGACCCCAACAGCAATTGCCCATCTTTTCCCAGGACTATTTTCTATTAACTTAGCACTCACAAGCCGGTAAACAGAGAAATAAAATATGGACCAAATCCTAGATAGTGTCAGATGCTTCCTCTCATTTCTGTGCTCTTAAAAACTGAATGACAATGTCCCAGACATTAGCTTGATCACAGGCTTGACTTCTATGGAAAAGAGTTACAGCCCTGAAGTCAGTTCTGGGCATGGCCTCAGACAGTATGGATTGCATTCGAAAGTATGGTGCAACATGCATGTTGGGTTTTGTTTTGTTTTTCTCAAATCATGTTTTATTTTTATTTCTTATTAATTATTAACTTTACATCCTGACTACACCTTCCCCTCTCTCCTACCTCCCTACTCCTTCTCTCTCCCCTCTCCTTCCCTTTGTCCTCAGAGAAGGGGAGGTGCCCCTTGGATATCAGTCTGCCTTGGCATATCAGGTTGCAGTAGGACTAGGTGCACCTTCTCCTATTGAGCTTAGACAAGGCAGCCCAGTTAGGGGGAAAGGGGTCTAAAGACAGGCAACAGAGTCAGAGACAATAGCCCCTGCTCCAGTTTTTAGGGGTGCCACGTGAAGACCAAGCCATATATCTGTCACATATGTGTTGGGGGCCTGGATGTATCCCGTGCATGCTTCTGGTTGGTAGTTAAGTCTCTTTGAGCACCTATGTCCCAGGTTCATTGATTCTGTAGGTTCCTTGGAGTGTCCCTGACACCTCTAGATCCGTCAATTCTTCCTCTCTTCCACAGGATTCCCCAAGCTCTGCCTATTGTTTGGTTGTGGGTCTCTGCATCTGTTTCCACCAGTTGCTAGGTGAATCCTCTCAGAGGACAGTTGTGCTAGGCTCCTGTCTGCAAGTGTTGCAGACTATCATTAACAGTGTCAGGGGTGGGCTCTCTCTCATGTCATGGGTCTCAAGTTGGGCCAGTCACTGGTTGGCCAATCCCTCAATTTCTATTACATGTTTATCCCTGTATATCTTGTAGGCAGGACAAATTGTGCCTGGAAGGTTTTGTGGGTGGGTTGGTGTCCTAGTCCTTGCATTGGAAGTCTTGCCTGGTTACAGAGGTGATTATTTCAGGGTCCCCCATCCTGGGAGTTTCCCTTGTCCTGGGATTCTAGTTTATTGAAGAGATGTTCCCACTCCTCCAATCCCGGTCTCTCTCCCTCAATCCTCATCACACTTGATTGTTCCTTCTTGTTCCCCTCATGACACCCTCTCTCATCCAGGTTCCTCCCTCCATCTACCCCTAGTACATATGACTGAAATTCCAGAAATCAAGATCTACAGTTGGCTGTGTGTTTGTGAGTGTGTCTGTATGTGTACTCCTGTGTGTGAGTGTGTGTCTATGTGCCTGTGTGTATATGTGCGTGCATGTGTGTGTATGTGTATGTATATGTATATATATGTAGGTTGTATGTAAGAATATATGTATGTGTGTATGAGTATGTGTATTGCATATATGTATGTATGTATGTAGTGAGAGTGTGTGTGTATATATATGTGTATATGTGTGTATATGTGTAGGTGTGTATGTGTTGCAAGAGTTTAGCAGAGTCACTAGAGTCACAAATTAATTAGATTTCTCTTTAAATTTCTCTTTCCAGCCTGTAGAGATGGCTCAGTGGTTAAGAAAACTGATTGCTCTTCCGAAAGTAGTCCGGAGTTCGAATCCCAGCAACCACATGGTGGCTCACAACCATCTGCAACGAGACCTGGCGCCCTCTTCTGGTGTGTCTGAAGACAGCTACAGTGTACTTACATAGAATAAATAAATAAATCTTTAAAAAAAATTTCTCTTTCCATTGTCCCCAGTGGGAAGTTGTAGTTTATAACAGATAAATTTGTTTTGAAATGAATAATCACTCTTTTCTCTTAGAAAGTCGATGAAGGAAATCATTTGAGTATGTGCCACATTCCCACGGAAGAGTTTAAGAAAAGAGACACAAAAATGTTCTATAATTTTAATTTGATGTGCATTTAGATTTATTCAATAATAGGCCGATTAATAGGATAGACATATAAACCCTCCCCTTAGGCACTTGTAGTACATGTCAGTAGTATATAACTACAGTGCAGAAAGGACATAAATGTGCGAGGAAGTTTCCTGACTATTCCAGTGTTATTAAGAACCATGACCACCGTCTTGTAAAGGAAAACTGTAATAGTTCTACAAAATATTCTTTTTCATGCACAATGGCCTTACACTGAAAGTTTTTTTTTGTTTTCCATCTCTTGATTAAATTCAGATTAAGAGATCACCAAGTTTGGAGGACCTTCTGTTTTCTCACGAGCTCCGGTAATTTCATAAATATTGGCTCTAAGGTCTCTAAAGCTTTGAGGGGAATCTTTTTTAAACCTCAAGCTGTTTCATCCTAAGTTTGACTGTTTAGCTCAGGCAGAAATAAATCTTCTCAAGTTTGATATCTGTAAACACCCAGAGGAAACAGCTCTGTTTCCAGAAGTTTCTTCCTGCAGTGCATCTCTTGTCAATGTCGGTAAGCTTTTGTTGCTCACAAAGGCTTCTGACAGAGGAATTTCAAGGAAGGGAATTGAAACAAGTCAGAAAATATAACATCCTTTAATATGTAACAGAAGGCTAATTCATCAAATGTGGCTTAGTGGTTCTGATTTGGCTAAATGTAGAGACTCCTGTTGTCTTTGGTTCTTAGCAGAAGGCAGACCCTTGCTCTTTGGAATTCTCAGGGCATGGGTCCCACGCACCAGGAAGAAATTGCATCCAGGGCACAAATATAAACTTCTACTCCACACTTTGGTTACATGTTTTGCTTTTTTGTTTTTTCTTTTTTTGTTTTTTTGTTTTTTTTGATTTTTTGTTTTTTTGTTTTTTGCTTTTTGTTTTTTGTTTTTCGTTTTTTGTTTTGTTTTGGTTTTTCCAGACAGGGTTTCTCTGTGTAGCCCTGGCTGTCCTGGAACTCACTTTGTAGACCAGGCTCGCCTCGAACTTAGAAATCCACCTGTCTCTGCCTCCTGAGTGCTGGGATTAAAGGCGTGTGCCACCACGCCCAGCGTTTTGTTTTGTTTTAAGACCGAGTTTTGATTTGTTTTGTTTTGTTTCCCTAATAGATACAATAAAGAACCAGTTTATAATCGGTAGAAATCCAAATTCTTCAGTTTGGAAGGTCATTTCCCTAGTTTTGGCTGCAACTAAAAACAATGCATTATCTACCTTGCCCTGAACTATATGCAAAGTTAACAGTGAAGATCCCAAAGCTTCATTGTAATTTATGGGGAGTTGAAAAGCAAGAGCTGAGCCGACTACAGTTGATATTAGCCAATCTTTTGATGTCATTTAACACTCCCGTTTTATCAAACTCACTTAAATAAGACTATATTCTGAGCAGTGGCTGGTGATGTCCTGGATGTTTTTGTTTTAGTTGTCTGTCAGTTGAGAGGGAAATAAGATGGATGTTTTCCACTTTTGCCTTCTCTTCTCCCTGACCTTATCCCTTACATATTCTGATTATTCTTGAACCAGTAGCTTAAGCATAGGTGCAAAAGTGATGAGAATTTGATTTAGCTTTGGCTTTTATTATCAGATACCCACAAGGAAATAAAGCTTTGATCTGCTTCCTCGGGAAGATAATCCCGTGATTAGGTGGAGATGTGTGTAGTGGTAGCTACGGTGGCGACACACAGCTTTAATCGCAAGGTGCTGAATACTTAATCCAGTTCAGATTCTTGGCAGAGAGATTTAAAGAAAGAACTAAATAATTATATTCTCCATAGGCTTTGTTTTCTGGAATGAGTTTTTGAGTTTCTCCCCTTGCTCTTTTGCAGTTTAATGAGGATGCTTAGGAAAATAGGTTCGGATTTAGTTGGAATGTTGTAAAATTGATAAACATTGAGGTTCTCAGCAGGTGTGTCTAGAAGGCTTCTGTTGGTGGGGAAGGGGCAGTTTGTGTGACACTTTCTGTATTCAGTTAGCCTCAGAGTGAGGGCTAAGTACAAAGAAAGAATGAAATAATTATTCTCAGACTGAAAATCATCATTAAAGGTGCTCTAAAGGTATACGATACCTTTGTTCATTTGAACACATGTGCATGCACAGAGGGGTCAGAGGTCAACCTGCTGAGGTTGGTTCTCTTATTCCACTGTGCGGGTCCAGGGATAAAGCTCAGGTTGTCAGACGTGAGGGGGAGGTGATTTTATCCACTGACTCATCTTGTCCACCTCCGATTTATATTTTTCAGTAAATAAAGACTTCCTATTTCAAGGCCCACTACATCTGAATATAATTTATATTCGTTAGAAAATGTTCTTAAAGCAAATATATTTGTCTTAAAAGATATGACTCCACATTACTAAGAAAACATGAATTATGCTAATGCATAATCTAAGTCAACTTCATTAACAGATTAATTCAAATAATATGTATCATCGTTCCACTTACATACTGCATTATAATAAAACTGCAGATAAAAAAGACAACAGAAAATAACCACTGCCACATCAATCCTTTTCAAAGATTCTCTCTCTCTCTCTCTCTCTCTCTCTCTCTCTCTCTTTCTCTAGATCATGTATATGGGGTTTTGTATGCATGTACATCTGCTACTAGAAGAGAGCATCAGATCCCATGGACTACTGATATAGTTGCTGGGAATTGAACCTATGACTTCTGGAGGAGTAGCCAGTGCTCTTAACCACTGAGCCATCTCTCCAGTCCTGCCACATCAGTCTTAAAATATGAAATGTCAGGAAAATGAACAGTTTTGTCACTTGGACTAAACCTTTATTCTTGGTGTCAAAATATTACAAATAGGGCAATTAGAAGGGAAGCCTACTAGAAGTATGAATGGAATTCAGAAATGTGAATGGAATTCAAAAGTGTGAATGAAATTCAGAAGTATGAATGGAAAATCTCAGAAGTCTTACTTATTTTCAGTTTAATCCATAATTTTAAATAAACCAATGTGTAAAATAAATATTCATGGCGGCTGATTTTTGTGTAGAGGTAATCATTGGTTGCTGATGGTTTGGCAACTTGGCAGGGTCTCAGACTCTAGGGTCTATGCTAATTATCACAAGCAGAGGAGGATTCTATCCCCCTTCCCTTAGGGACATGGCTCTTCTTTCAGCTGTGACTGACACTTCTAACATTTCAGGACCCACTTTTTCTCCTGTGAAAGACTACATGTTCCAAATCACACACAAAAAAAGCTGAGCCTTCCGAACATCATCTTGGTAACAAGGAGGAAGACAGTACCATCCAGGACAAGACTTCCTTGATCTGTCATTTTATCAGCATTCCTTCCTTCCCTGGGATTTCCCAGAGCAGTCTCTGGAAAGTATATTATAATGTAAAGGGACCTAACAAGATTACCACAGAATTCCAGCAGATTGTCCAGCTGGACACTCAGGAATTAGGAATACACTCGAGGCTGTCTTTATTGGCTCCTTCCAAGGAAAGTCTTAAGTGGTATTTACGCTAAGTTGGTAACATTCTTGTCATTAGAAGACAATACAGTGGATAACTCCTGTTGGTGATCATCTCTAAATTTCCCAACCATGTATATATTCCTTTTTTTTTTTTCCTACACCTTGCCGATTCTGCTCAAGGGTGGTTTGCAGTGGTGAGTGACCTTAGACTTCTGTATTGGTTGTGTGGCAATTGGAGATGATAAAATCTCTCTCTGAACTATTCATTCAGGACAAACCCTTCCCTTTCCATTTTGAAATCAACTTGAAGATCACAGGTAACACTTGGATTGGGTGGAATGGCTCTCTTGTTCTTGATCCATGCTTTTGGCCCTGAATGGCAACCGTGGGAAGTATAGGGTAGGGCGGGGCAGCAGGAGTGGCTGGCAGGTGTGGAGTGGAGAGAAACCAGGTGCCGGGTGGAAGGAGACAGTCCTCAGTTCCAGAACACGGGCGTGTCCTCAATTCATAAGAAAAGCCGTAACTTAATTGATTGGGGAAGTGCCAGTCCACACTGTGCCCTTGGAATTATCATTTATAGTGCTTATTTCAATGCTTTTCTCATTGTAGCCTAGATACTGCAAAGGATTGATTTCTAGGTCATCACTACAATAGTTTCGTTCAGGGTCACCCATGGTCAGGTCATAGAACTGTTTGTGATTGGCTCAGGATGAGGGAAGGAGGTGGGGCCAGGATGTCAATCAACCAGGTTGCTAAACACACTGTTAGTGCCGTACATTGTTTTTATGTACCAGAATGTTCTTGGTAGTTTCCTGAAGTGCTAGGTAACGAACTAGTCAGGGAGGGGGCTGCTCTGAGTGATGGGTGGTAAGTTAGCAACTTTAGACTGCATAGTAAAGTTAAATAAAGGGAAACAGAAGTAATCAATGTGGCAAATGAATGTTTTCTGATAGAGCTGGAGTGGGGTAGGACAACTCAGGGCTTGGTTTAGACTGTGCCACCAACCAGCTATGTGTCCTGAAGCAAATCAGACTTTTCTCGGTTGCAAAATGAGCTGAAGATATTTAATGGGATCTAGCACACTGAAGGAAGTGAGCCCATGGCAGGATCACACGCTCCGATCTAGATCCTCACTGATAGCACGTTAACACTGGCTACGGAGGGAGGAGACGTGGGCAAAAGTGTTCACTTTAGAATTTAAGTTGCTAGAAAAGCACTTAAAAAGTATTAAAAAAGCACAGCAAAGTATTCTGGTATCTAACCAATGAATGAAGAAATAGATTTTAACCCCAAACTCTCATCTGCTTTTCCTACTACTTTAATGAGGAACTTTGGCAAATCCACTCAGGCTCCTCTCTCGGCCACAAGAACTAGTAATTATTATTATTATTAGTGTTGTTGTTATTATTATTAGTGCTCTTGTTGTTGTTAAATTTTTATTTATGTTCATTTGTCTGTGACCTTATGGATAAATGCATTTGAATGAGGGTGGCCATGGAGGCTAGAAGACAGTGTCCCGTTTGTAGTTGGAGTTACAGGTCATTTGTTCATAAGCTGCCCGTTGTGTGTGCTGGGAATCAAATTCTGGCCCTCAGGGTAAACAGCCTTTTAACCCCTGAGCCATCTCCACAGGCTCAGAATTCTGCCTGTTTTGTAAGAGCATTATAAAATATTACCACTTGAAGCTTCACTCATTGTTTGTTTTCAGTGGCAGCAACAAGGGCAGAAGTAGATATTATGGCATTATCCAATGACAGGTTTTCTTGAGGTCAGCATTGCCAAATCATCAGGGTAAAAAAAAAAAAGGCTGGGGACGGTGCTTCTCGCTGGGGGGGGGGGGGGAGGTCTACAAGGGGATTCTTTTGGAATGCAAAAGTTAGCACAATTGAAAGTGTTCCTTTTCATTAAATGATGTCATTTGAGACGCTGATCAGTTAATGTCATTCCAGTTCCAGGACACAGGGGACTGCTAGAAGGGATGTGTGTGCACTGGCAAAACCATCTCCCTTTTCCCATCTCTCCTGGTGATTGTCACTTTCTATAGGACTGGTGGCACTTTTCAACACTCCATGTACAATATACCCATGCTTACTATCTTCTCAATTGCTCCTGCTCCCTCCAGCCCTTCATGTGTTAAATCCGGTGAGGCACACCATGACCACAGTCTATATTTCTCCATACACCACACCCTGTTCTTTTGTTCTTATCTTGCCATTTGCAGCTCTTTGCCTAAATTGCCCAATTACTCTTTTACAATGCAAATTCGAGGTTAACAAGCTGTTATTTGGTCCTTTCTGTGTTTCAGTAGGATGGTACTCAGTAAATATTTGCTGGATGGAGTGGTCCAAATATAATGTACAGGGAGCTAGGCCAGTGGTTTCTTTCTTTAGCTCTTCAGTAGTGGGTGATCACTGTCTAATTCACACGTATACATAGCTTTCTTTGAATTTTAGTTTGCTATAAAACGTTGGGTCTGCTGCCTACCAGATGGAAGTTCAAACCCTGACTCCAGCCTCAAAGCTTATTTTCTGTGGGTTGTTGAGTTTCTCAATCACCTGGCTTTCCCTCTTCTAAACCAAGGATGATCCTGTCTACCTCATTAAATTATTATGAAGATGACATAATATGCTACATGTGCAAACTGCTTTAGTAATAGAATTTATCACAAAAGCCTTAACTACTAAACATTTAGTCAGAATAATGACAAAAACATGTACTATCCTTACATCCTCGACACTTAAAACTCTTTACATGTAGCCTTGTGTTTCTTCATTGCAACAATGTAATTCATTAGACAAGCTTTGCAACAATGTAATTCATTAGCAAGCTTTGCAACAATGTAATTCCTTAGGCATGCACTATTGTGTATCCTTGATGGGAGGAGAAAGTGAAGCACTGGAGGGCTGAGCTCTTTCCAAGGACTTAGACCTGGCATTGTGTAAGCATCGGGACATCTGGCTTTTCTGTGTGTCACCCTCTCCCTCTCCCCCTCCCTGTGCTGTTATTGTTCTCACCTCCTGATTGTTAGGAAGGGCTTTAGTGCAGTAAAAGAAGTCATAAAGCCTGAATTGTTTCCTAGATTGTCAGCTGCTCTTGCCTTTGGGTGAGTTATCTGTTCTCCCTAAGCCTTACTTAGTCCAGCATTCTCACCCGGAAACAAATGAACAATTAGCAAGGCAGTCTGCTTTCCCGATCTCCTTTACTTTGGGGAGTTGCCCAGTTCCCTACTATGGAAAGGCTGTTGGACATAGGCTACCAGTACTAATTCTGGGACTTCCAGAATTTTCCCACATCTCCAAGCCTACCTAGCAATTCCTTAGGGCTACAGCCATAAACTATATGGAACTGGGGAAAGTGAGCTTATTTTTCATCTTCACAATATATAACCCGAAATAACTATGAAGGTGTAAGACTATGGGGGACCATCTTTCTTACCAGATGGAAACGCTGTTTGACACTAAATCCAACACAAAGTAAGCAGAAATGTTGCCCTGGGGTTTAGGCACAGGAAGGATAAAGAAGAAAGATAGGATAAGTTAAGAATTGCCTTTAGGGGGCTGGAGAGATGGCTTAGTGGTTAAGAGTGCTGACTGATCTTCCAAAGGACCCAGGTTCAATTCCCAGCACCACATGACAGCTCACAACTGTCTGTAACTCCAGTTCCAGGGCGATGTAATACCCTCAAACACAGGATGTAAGTAGGCAAAATGCCAATGTGAATAAAATAAATATATATAAATTATAAAAAAGAACAAGGATTGTTTTTCTGTTTAAAATAAGAACTGCCTTTGGAACTGTTGCTCAGGCACCTATAGTTGGCTATATCTGAAGGCAATATATTGCTATCCTTTTAAGTTTTATAATCCAATAAAAATGCCCCTCCAACCAGTTTGGATCAGCTTTCTTTCACTAAAACTAATGTTCTTGCTCATGTGGATGTAGAGAAATGATCTCCCTTCCAGCTATCGCATTCCCTGGTGGTGCATTTCATCATGTTTTCACAAGGTATGTATTATAATGAAGCAGAGGAATATTTTAAAAATACATTTAATTGTTTAACTACCAACCTAGGATAAAGATAGGTAGTTCTGGGTTCAGGACACCTGTCTCAAGGTATCTGGAGGCTCCTGATGACTGATCGATCACTTTGAAAATGGTTTGCTATATGTAAGGTTCAGGTTTCATTGATTTGGAGATGATTCCTCAATGGCTTGATCTCTTCTACTCCTTTTTTTGGAAAGCTTGCTCCCACCTGAGGCGCGATGCACATTACAGAGTAGCTGGCTGGAGACAAGGACAGGCTTGTTACTGGAAATCCACAAAGGGAAACGAAGGAGGAAAACAACGTGGGAACAGCAGCACAGAGATACAGTTCCTAACCTGGCCTCCTGTACGATGATTGTGGCTCAAAAATTCCTAGAGGCTGTAAGCAGGGGAAGTCTGAACTGTTCTGTAAAGTATCTCTATCTACTCTGTGTGTTAGGTAGACCGATACGTATCCATACCCACACTCAAGTTTTATAATCACAGAGATGGGTAGACATTCAGAACCAATGAGTGATATACACAAGGATATTACAAACTTTCAATTTGGGCTGGAGAGATGGCTCAGTGGTTAGGAGCACTGACTGCTCTTCCAGAGGTCCTGAGTTCAATTCCTAGCAACCACGTGGTGGCTCATAACCATGGATAGTGAGATCTGGTGCCCTCTTCTGGTCTGCAGGTGTACATTCAGGCAAAACACTATATACATAGTAAATGCATCTTTAAAACAAAACTTGCTGGGTTTAAAAAAAAAAGGTAATAAGAAAAAGAAAAAAAAGATAAAAGGAAAAAAAAAAGAAAAAAAGAAGAAAAAGAAAAAAAACTTTCAATTTAACACACACAGTTTTTTATCCGAATTATTTATATACTTCAAACCACATAGAATGATCCCTCTAAAATCACCCATCCATTGAGTACTCCGTAAAGAACGCAAGCTCCCTTCAAATCTCCCTGTGTCAGATGTCTGCTAAATGCTTCGTTCTTTATCTCATAATTTCATCGGTAGGGCTGTGACGTAAAAAATACCAACGCCTCCAGCTCACATACGCCGAAATGGAGATTTAAAGCATTTAAAACTATTAGAGCATTTATCCAAAGCCTCACACCTAGTAAGCAATGACCGTCATTGGGCTCTAACTGCACTTTTTAAATCGCTCTGCTAGGCTGTTCCTCTCAGATCTAATTAGTTGTAATGAAACAAAACAAAACAAAACAAAAAAACAAAACAGAGATATTGTCTGCTCAACAACAGACGAGGTAGAGAGTTGAGATGAGATCGTGGCCTGTCAGAGGCCAGAGCCCTAGTTTGTGTAAAATACAAGGTGGGTGGCGGGGATACTCGAATGTGAAGGGAGCCCATGCCCAGGGCATACAGCTAAGACGTGCATTCCTTCTTCCAGAGTGGTAAACTCTCTCCTTTTACTGATGTTCGCCTCATTTCATGTAAATGCTGTGTGCAGCACGAACCCAGTTTCACAGCTCAAACCTGTTTGGCTGCTAACATCCTCCCCCAGCACCAGTCAGAAACTAAGAGCCCGTGCCAGCAGCGGTGGCAGCAGCAGCAGCAGCAGGGCGGTGTGGGCCTCAGCCAGTCAGGTGGCACTGCTGAAATGCAACAGTACATTTAATATTTCCTGTTGAGCCCTTTTTGAAAACTTCTCAGCTTATTTGTATGTGACTGGTTTGTGTCTCCGTAATGTCTTGAACCATACTTTTTTTTGGGGGGGGGGGGGGTCGTTTCATAAAGACTGCTCCAGCTCTGCAGGGAATCCACTGTGTCTGTATAGCTATGCTGATGTGGAAACTGGCATTTGGTAATTTTTTAGTGCAAAATGTATCATCTATTACTAGCTTACAAAAAAAAAATAAATAAAAAATAAAAAAGAAAGAAAGAAAGAAAAGAAAAGGAAAGAAAAAGAATTTTCCAAGTCATATAAAAGATGAAGGGCAGGTCTGGCATAAGTTTCACTCTTTTCTTGAGGTGGCTAGTAATACTCACTGATGAAATAAAACTGCAATAGCCTTCCTTCACATGTGTGTGGGGTCTTTGTAAGAGGGACTGGGAGCTCTATTTAGCACAGTACACTTGGTATTTCTGTTGACATCTGTCCATAGCACAAGCAGAATTGAGACAGCATCACTTGGCTCCAAGGAAGAGCTCCTCATAGACACACCTCAAAGTTATACAAGTGTTGGGGGAAGCTTGCCGGTGACAGCACCTCTTTTTAAGATGTCAACAGAAGTGTTGGCCCAATGGTGCTGAAGCTTTCCTGTCTTGCTTATTTCCTTTTTTTTTTCTTAAAGATTTATGTATTCTTATGTATCTGACTGCCCTAAGAGGCATCAGGTTCCATTACAGATGGTGATGAGCCTCGTGATGTGGGTGCTGGGAATTGAACTCCAGTCCTCTGGAATAGCAGTCAGAGCTCTTAACCACTGAGCCATCTCTCCAGAGCTACTCAGTTATTTAAAAGTTCAGATTTATATATCTGTTTCTCAAACTTTCATACTATATGAAATTAGAAGGGGGAAACTTGGTCTTTTTACTTAGCAGTTATTGTGTACATCCTGGGTCCTCACACACCATGGTTTTTAATCACTGATGTTTCCTCAGAGGTTTCTACAGGTCAGATGGATAATGCCTTTCTCTCTGACCAGCATTCAGTACATTTGATGTTTGCTTTGTTCCCTCCCATTGTCCTTTACTAGAATATAATTGCTCTAAGGGTGGAAGCCCCCGTGATCACCCCCGGGCTCAGCTCAATTCTCAGTGAACAGGTGTCACAGGAACGGACAGGGAGTATGCTAAGGATTTTGTAGGCTTACCATTTTGGAATCATTATAGCAGCCCGCAGACACATGCTACCTTCTCATTTCTGCTTTCCAGACCAGGAAAAAAGCTTGTTGAGAAGCTAGATAATTTCCCAGGGTTTTAACTTAAGTGAAAACCAGAAAACATGAGTTCTGTTACAGAATTCTGCTTCCAAACTTCACACTTTTAATCTCCGACCCATATTCCTATTCCGAACACCTCATGTGATTAAGATGTCTGGGTACAAGTGAAGAAGAGGGTTGGGATAATCCCTGTGTGCGGGCTGTCTATCATTAGAAAAACTCACTATGGTGGGAGGCTGAGGCATCGCTCTCTCTCTCTCTCTCTTTCTCTCTCTCTCTCTCTTTCTCTCTCTCTCTCTCTTTCTCTCTCTCTCTCTCCCCCCAACCTCCCTCCCTCCCTTCTTCTCTCTCACTCCATCTCTCTCCCCCCTCTGTCTCTTTTTCTCTCTGTCTCTCTATCTCTGTCTGTGTCTCTGTCTCTCTCTGCGTTCTGGCCTAATGGTCAGAGTGCTGGAAAAGAGGCCACTTGATAGACAGGGAGACACCTGCACAGGGTAAAAAGGGGGGTCCAGAGGGCAGCGTGGAGAAGTTATCCATAGCTCTGTCTCTCAGCATCTCCTCTGCCTGGGTGTGGTTTGAACTGGGTATATTTATTGTTTGGATCTCAGTAAGGAAGCAAAGGAAAAAGGTTGAAGAACATTTCCATTTCAATGTGAGGATATGTACACATGGATATATTGATCCTTCTGTCTGTCTACCTTATCTATCATCTATCTATCTATCTACCTATGTATCTATCATCTGTCTATCTATCTATCTATCTATCTATCTATCTATCTATCTATCTATTATCTATCCATCTATTCATGTATTTAGAGACTTTCTCTTAATTATGGGGTACCAGTGGAGCTTATGAGAGGACTCAGGGTCCCCTGAGGTAGAATTATAAGTCACTCGAGCCACCTGACATCAGTGTTGGGAATTGAACTTGTGTCCTCTACAAAAGCGATGCTTATTCTGAAGTGCTGAGTCATCACTCCAGCCCTATAGTCACCTACTTAGAACTATGTGTAATAACACTCTTGCAATCATCCACAAAGTCCAACTTCCATGTAGAAAGCAAGCTCCCTCAAGCCCTTCCCCCATGACAGGCAGTCTACTGAATACAAGGGAAACATAACTAAAGCTGTGAATGTCGAGGCCAGCGCCCTCTATCTGAAAGGCTCAGGAGCAGACTAGTTTCAGAATTAAAATTTCTCACATTTTAAAATGCTCCTGTATACATAATGAGTGATCTTAGGGAAGGGACTTGGGTCTAAACATGAAATTAGTTTATGCTGTGTATGCATCTTACGTGCACAGCCCTCCACTGTTAGCATGTTTCAACAAGTCTGTTGAAGGCGTGTGGACATTTGTGGTATCACGTTGGGATTCAAAGTGTTTTTGATCTCTTCAGATTCAGGATACTCAAACTACACCAACACTCCGGTTTTTGCAATAGGCTGATCCTCCAGAACAGAAGAAATATTCATCAGAGCAATGGCAGCAACAGTCAGTGCATCTTCCTAGAGGTTCTAGACTTCCCACAACCCCTTGCAACTGTTAGGGTAGTTCTGTTCTTCATTGTTCTCTTGTCCTCTTTGGTTTGGCACATTATTTAATTTACATTTATATGTGTGCTCTTTGGCCTGAATGTGTGTCTAGGTCTGGTGCCTACAGAGTTCACAAAAGGGCATCAGATCCCACGAGACTGAAGTTAAAACAGCATGAACTGCCATGGAGATGCTGAAGGTTGACCCAGATCTGCCTGAAGAGCAGCTGGTGATCCTGACTTCTCAGGCACCTCTGAGGCTCCTTGTACACACTCTTAACTATCTTGTAGGGTAAGCCTGAGAGATGATTCAAATATATGAAGACACATTTTATAGGTTAAGATTAAATGAATGATATGTGGTCACTGAGTGTCACGCTATCCCTGTTCAGAAGAAACCTCATCTAGGGTTCTGTGTTGAGCAACACTGAACAAAGATCACCAGCATGCGGCATAAATGTCTCATACCTTGTACCTTGACCCTCTCTTTCAGGCCAAGTGTTGGCTTTGATGTTCTTTATGATAATTTAGTTTGTTTAACTCAGATAGGTCGTGTTTCTTTGCTTGTTTCATCCTTGAGAACCATGATCTGGAAATCAAGTGGTAAATATACAGACAGACATAAGAGTGCTCTCTTTGGCTCTGACAGAGCCTGACAAATACAGAGGCAGATGCTTACAGCCAATGGGGTCCCCAATGGAGGAGTTAGAGGAAAGACTGAAGGAGCGGAAGGGGTTTGCAAACCCATAGGAAGACCAACAATATCAACCAACCAGAACCTCCCCGCTCCCCCAAAACTCACATGGAGGGACTCATGGCTCTAGCTGCATATGTAGCAGAGGATGGTCTCATCAGGCATTAATGGGAGGAGAGACCCTTGGTCCTGTGAAGGATTGATGCCCCAGGGTAGGGGAATGCCAAGGCAGCGAGGAAGGAGTAGGTGGATAGGTGGAGGAACACCCTCATAGAATCAGGGGGAGGGAAGATGGGATAGCATGCTTGCAGAGGGGAAACTGGGAAAGGGGATAACATTTGAAATGCAAATAAAGAAAATATCTAATAAAAATAAATAAGTAAGTAAGTAAATAAATAAATAAATGGAAAGAAAGAATGCTCTCTTTACCGCCAGGCCCTGTCTTCAGCCACTCTAACACTGAATGGGAGCATCACACGGCTGTGGGCTTGCCAGCAGTGCTGCTCCCTGCCTGAGGAAATTTCTCAACAATACTCACACTTGGGCCAATCCCAGACCAATCAAAGCAGAATCTCTAGGAGGAAGGCTTGCACACCGGTATGATGCAAAGGCTAATACACAGCTGAATCTGAAAGCTTCATTAGTGTAGAAGAGGACACAGGCTTGGAGTCTGACTAGCCTGTGCTTGAACTCATGTGACTGTCCGTGTCAAGTGACTTGGGCCTGTTCTTCAAGCTTCCCGAACATACCCTCTCACCTTCTAAACATAGTCAGTGCATCTTCATCACAGAACCAACTCAGTGGGCGAACGAGAATGCATGTGTTGCATCTATAAGATGCCTGGCATAAAATTGGGGTCTAACAAATTGGGGTCACTATGACTACCATCCCATTATTAAGCTTGGGACAGATGACCATTTATTTCTCTGTGTGAACAGTGTATAGTGACAGAGAGATGCCACTGTCTCCAACCTGCAGAGACAACACAGACTCCAAGTCGGGTTTACACAGCAGCTTCTTCTTTTACTTGCAGCTTTTTCACTTACAGCTCTCTCCACTTTAGGCAAGGGCAATTCTCCTATACTCGCAGCAACTGACCTCATCTCACTCCACACCACCTCATCCAATCAGAATCACACACACTCCAAGCAAGAGCTCAGGTCGGTCACAGATAGTCTGAAAGTTCCGGATCACAAGGAATAGTCTAGCTTGGCAGGCAGCTTATGCATGCAGTTTCACTGCACATGTTCGGGCAAGGCAGTAAACATGAGGGGTTCACGGGGCCTGGCAATGGGCCAGGGCCAGGGCGCCATCTTAGCCCATGCGGCCGCACCCGCTTCCCGCATCTCCCCCTTTTTGTTTTATTAGTAGCTCTGGGATCATCATCTGTCTTAGGTTGCCCCCATCTGTGCCACATCCTTATCTGTCATGGGAGTGATGAATTCACTTTTGCCATCCTGTCTTAGGTTGGTATGTGCACGTGAGGGTCTTATCCGTCATTGATTACTAATCCAGCATGTTGAGCCAACATTGGGGGGATGTTCCTGCTTCCAAGGTTTCCATAGCTTGCACTAAGTCTCATTTATCAGTCCTGTGCCGCCTTCACATACCTGCCATCCACCTAAGCATTCCTCCACACACAACAGTCAGCAGGAACGCCCAAAAGGCCACCCCTCCCCAATGTTTTAAGAATCCCACAGTTTCCTGGATGATCTCCAGCCATTGCTTTGCAGTTGCAATCTCCACACGGGTGTTGTTCACGGCAACAATCAATGTTCGCAATTCCTTCATCTTTGTGTGGAGATCATGACTCCAATTTCCTAGCAGCATCGCACCAATTGCATGGGACAGATTTGCAGCTCTGGAAAAATTCTGATACTGAACAGAGGTTACACACATTCCTGACATATGAGTAATGCAGGAAGGAAATACTAACTGCTCCAAAATATTCATCTGGTAAGGATACCAGCTTTCAAATTTGTATTAATTCCCTCTTGTACCACCAAAGCACTGGCAGTATGAGAGGATAGATCATTGAGAACTGAAGCAGTTCCCACTGGATTAGTATACATCTGCCTCCACACTAAGTGGCGCTGGCAGAGGGAGTGCTTTCACTCTTCCCCATAACAGTCTCTCTTGCCATGATACCGCTCGCAGGTGCGTCAGGATCAGGCAGGGTCGTCAGGTGTTTCACCTTCCTCTGCTTTGCTGTCTCTCCATGGCCTCGTCAGTCTTTCTGGAACACAGACTGGGTTTTCCTGATCCTGTGGAAACACACAGACAGCTCCTTGGGACCATACCAACACCTGATCTGGACCTTTCCATTGTCCCGTGAGGACATCCTTCCACGGCCGCACCCTGCTGAGGGGTACAATGTTGTTCTGCAGCTGATTTTCCATTCTTATCCAAATTTTAAAAATTATGAATAAAGAGGCTTATATTTAATTTATCCCTAGGGGATTTAAACTGCATCCCTATTCCCCCTTTTTGTTTTATTAATGTGTTCTTCAATGTGGCATTGGCTCTTTCAACAATTCCTTGTCCTTGGGGGTTATAGGGTAGGCCATGGATAGCTTTTATACCTAATGCATTACAAAAATGTAAAAAATCTCTGGGAGGTATAAGCAGGTCCATTATCAGTTTTTATCTGTCTAGGCATCCCCCATGCTGCAAACACCTGAAGGCAATGAGATATAACAATTGGGGCTTTTCCCCCTATTTGGGCAGTAGCAAATATAATGCCCGAATATGTATCTATGCTGACATGAACATATTTAAGATTATCAAATTCAGGGATGTGTGTGACATCCATCTGCCAGACATGAAGAGGCTTAAGACCTCGGGGATTAACTCCAATTGGCTTTTGTGGCAACAAGGACACACAATGGGCACATTTTAACACAATCTCTGGAGCCTGTTCTCAGGTAATCCTAAACTTTTGTTTCAAGGTGCCTGCATTAACATGAGAGTTTCTATGAAAATCTGCAGCAAGCTGCACTGGAGAGGCACTCATAAAAACAAACAGGGAACGAGTATATTCATCTACAACAGAATTTCCTCTGTCTATAGGCCCGGGCAATCCTGAATGAGCTCTAACATGTACAATGCAAAAAGGATGCTTCCTTTCCCAAATCATTTTTTGCAAGGAGGAGAGTAGGGTACACATAGTGGAGGCAGCTTTAATTACCCCCACGGTTTCTGATTGCTGCACTGCTTGGACTACATACTGACTATCTGAAACTAGATTGAAAGCTTCCTCAACCTCTTGAAACACTTGCAGGACAGCACATAATTCAACAGCTTGTGCAGATTGATAGGGAAATGCATGAGCTTGGGGTTGATTTTCTTCAACATAAACTACTCCCACGCCACCTTTGGATCCATCAGTAAATACATTAACAGCACCTGGGATTGGCTCAGTCTGGGTAATTCTGGGGTATATCATAGGATTTCTCATGACAAACTGAAGCCAATTAATGGAGGCAAGTACCTCAGTCTGTTTTACATCAGGTTGTTTACCAAAAGCTCCTAGCCCCACCTTTATACCCTTAAGAATTAGCTGGCTTTCTAAATTTCCCCGTACGCCATTTTTTTTTTTCATTTTAGACGCAATTGAACTTACGTTGCTGAAATTTCCTTCGTCTCTATTCCTGAGAACCTTAATGCTTTGTCTCTTTTTTCCAGGGAACCTGACAGGCCTGTACTTTCTTTCTTTCTTTCTTTCTTTTTTTTTTTCCTCAACACCTAGTATTTTATTCAGATAGCAGTCCCATTACACATGGTCCAAGAACATTCAAATAAGAACTCAAATCAGAAGTTAAAGACTGGTCTTCAAACATCATAGCCAACGACGTCATGTTGGCCTATATTCTCTCCGATATAAAACCACATCCACACCTCAGTGGCCACCAAACCATTCAGCACAGCTTCCTTAACTGTAAAGTATTTGAAGCCAAGGTTGAGCTGGTTCCCCCCACCCCTGGTGAAATCCCTACAGCTATTCAGAGTGTGAAAAAAAATCATTCAAAGGCCTGTACTTTCTTTACTTACCGTTGCCGACCAACGCAATGAGTTCCCCATACGGGCCATCACTTGCCACAGTCTCCAACTCGCAGAGACAACACGGACACCAGCAGCTTCTTCTTTTACTTGCAGCTTTTTCACTTACAGCTCTCTCTACTTTAGGCAAGGGCAATTCTCCTATACTCGCGGCAACTGACCTCATCTCACTCCACACCACCTTATCCAATCAGAATCACACACTCTCCAAGCAAGAGCTCAGGTCGGTCACAGATAGTCTGAAAGTTCCGGATCACAAGGAATAGTCTAGCTTGGCAGGCAGTTTATGCATGCAGTTTCACTGCACATGTTCTGGCAAGGCAGTAAACATGAGGGGTTCACGGGGCCTGGCAATGGGCCAGGGCGCCATCTTGGCCCATTTGGCCGCACCCGCTTCCCGCAGAGAGAGGCAGAGGCCACTCTGCCATCTGCTCCTTGTCAGATAGAACTTGACCTAGGAATGCCCTTACTGTATACCCAACCTATGTTGGAACTGTAGTGCAGCCATGGAAGCAACCCCATGAGGTTTCTACCATTGGATAAAGAGTTCTTGGTGCAAACATGGAGAAGCAATAAATGCTTCTCTTAAAGCATTACACATTGCCTTATTCTTCCTAATTCTGATTATATTATTGTATTAGTTCTATCTTTAAAATGTTGAAAATGAAATTTATGTTATTTTACTGTGGAATTCACTTCAGGGATCAAAAATACCTTTCCCCGCCCCCTGTAAGAAGCTATTCTACATTTTGACACAACTGGGTTCTTAATTTGGTTCCCATAGACTTAATTATGTTAAAGTCCTTTCACTAGCTACAGGATTGCAGAAGGTTAAAAAAAAAAAAATCCCCAGACAACTCAGGGTAAAACCTCGAATCAGGATAAAAGCGTTCACTTTGGATTAGGTCTTGCATACAGTAAATGCTCATGTGACTGATAAATTAAGAAATAATGATGCCATTTTCAACAGAAACAAATTAACTTACCCAGCAATGATTGTATGCTTTAGAATTCTACAGAATGGCTAGTGGCCGTGTTCTGTGTTCTTGGAGGGTATTCAGACTCTGACATTGATAGATGACACCAGTACTCTCACAGGTTCTGGATTTTGGAGTCATTTATGTATGGCTTGTGCCCAATAAACTCAATAGCTTCGCTCTGTTCACTACTTAGCTTTGGAGCCCACTTCTGAAATCAGTCTTTAGTGTTCTGCTTTCCTAGGTTACTGGCTTGGTCTACTTCATTTTGTTTGGTTTTAGACTCCAGGACAAGGGACTAGAGTGCATCTTTTATGTGTCAAAACAGATCCAACCTCCAGGTTTCCCCAGCATCCCTCAGTCTCTACCCTGGCCCCCACCCTGAACTGCCCTTCCCCCCAGAGGTTCTTCCCTATACAATCCAGACATTTTACTTCTCTCTTATTTCTGCTCTCTCTCTCTCTTTCTCCCTCTGTGTGCACACTCTTTCCTTCTCTTTCTTCCCCTTCTCCTCTCTCTCCCTTCCCATGGCAACTTCCCTGCCCTCCTTCCTTGGGGCCAGTGAACTCTCTTCCTCCCAAGAGCAGCTTCCCAATAAACCTGCATATAATATAATATAATATAATATAATATAATATAATATAATATAATCTGGTTTGAACTGGCTCATTTCACTGACAGAGAAATAAATTATCGCACAGTTCTGGCTGGGTGTTTAATTGCTATGACAAAATGACAACAATTTGAAGGGATAAGACTTTTCTGGATCATCGTCTCAGAAGTTCAACTGATCCTGTTTCAGTGATTTGGAAATGACTGTCATGGTGGTTGTAGCATGGTAGAAAAAAATGTGGCAGGCAGAAAGCAAAGAGAAAGATAAGGGGACAGAGACAAATTATTACCTTCCAAGTCATGCTCCCTATCGCTAAGACCCCACTTCTCAATGTTTCGATCATCTCCACCTGCAGTTGTACTCACATGATGTATCCCACAATTCTCTCCGTCCCTTGCCTCCCTGTTCTCAAATCCTTGCATGTTTAACCAAGTCCAAAATATATGGGTCAAAAGCCAAGGGTTCACTTCCCTAAATTTGGAGGCACACTGTTTGGGTCTTAATCTGCGGCTTTCTAACAATGGGAGAGTGGGCACGCTAGTTTTCTTCTCCAAACCTCTCTTCTCACCCAGAGAACAGGGATTAAAAGCAACCAGTTAGGATATGTATTAGTAGACATAGACTTTGCCAACCACGTAGTAAAGTGTGTACCACCCAGGGGGATCTCCTTCAGTATCTGTCACCTTTGACCTTCCAAGTTAGGCCTTTGCAACTCCATCTCTTGGTGTGTTGCTCCTCTGTCCGTCACACAGCCTCATCTTCTGTGTCTCCTCTCACAAAACAAACGGACTCTGTTACTTTGTTTCTGCGGATCGGCTTATTAATCCATGTATTCAGTTGGTTCTCTCTGGTATGAATCTGTTTTTCTTAGTTTCTACCAGCTTTCTTACGTTTTTCCCAAACTAATTTATAGCTTCTTACTCTTAGCCCTTTTCATACTTCCAAGTGACTTTCTATCCTTCCTGATACAGCAATCCCTTCAATATTCAGGTACACCTCCCCCACCTGCTCGTGAGCCTCGAATGGCGGGGGGCTTGATGCCACTTACCTCAGTGTGTGCCTGTAGATCTCCACCACAGCCTCTTGCATGTCAACTAGGATGCTTTGAGATAGTAAGAATATTAACCTATGTAATGTGGGCAAGTTTTTGCGACCTACTTTAGTAAGGGTCCAACCTCTCCCCTAGCCCACCCCCCAGCAGAGGGAGTGGAAGAGAAAAGTTATCAGGATATGGGGGAAGCGGACCTGTTCAGCAATAGTTCTTTGGGGGTGAGCTCCATCTTCTTTGGCAATAGTTCCGTCCTCCAGTAAACACAAAATATGACTCAGCAGCTGCAGACCAGTCCTCGAGGCAAGTCGACACCACACAGGAACTGGTTCAGTCCTCTCAGCAGGCCGATTCCATGCACCAACCATCCCAAGGCTCACCAACTGACCTGAAGTGCCGTCTCAGAAGCGGCAAACTGCCGCAGGAACCTCCGGAGCACTTCCTGACTGAGTTTCTCTCAATGGTGGCGTGACCACAAGTTGAGCTCAACAATGCTATGTAAGGCGAACCAATACATGCTTGTCTTTATCAAAGACCAATGCTCAGTGCTCATCCCCCACTGTCTGTGGAGTCATATTGATACTCCTTCAGCACAGGTCCTTTCACGTGTCTGCTATAGCAAAGCATCCTTTCGCCTGTGTCTGCTTCAGGAAAACATTTTTTTTCCTGTGTCTGATCCAGGAAAACATCCTTTCCCTTGGGTGTCTCAGCAAAACATCATTTGACATCATTGACTTTCCAAAGAAACCAGACGTTTCCACTTCAATGTATTGTTTAGTACAAAGTGAAACAAAAGAATACGAAGTCATTGTATTAGTGAAACTACAGATACCATCATTGTTTATAATACAAGAAAAATTAACCAAGTTCACCAAGCTTGAGTAACTTTCTAGGATAACATTATAATATTCACATTTTGGAAGCTATTATTAAGGCTTATAATGGGTCCTGGAACTTACAGCACACCCAGGAACTGACAGCAACACAGAGTTTAAGAATACAGAGACAGACTAGGTAGAGCAGTTGCTACTCCATCAGAAGGTGAGTTTGGGTCTTGGAACCTATGTTGGGCAGCTCACAATTTCACAGTTGCCTGTAACTCCAGCTCGGGGGTGGAGTGGGTCTAGTGCCCTCTCCTGGTCTCTGCAGGCACCTGCACACATATGTATATGTGTACTTGCTTGTGTATCCACAGACATATACCACAGTACACACACTGCCATTACTCCCCCCCCCCCCCCACACACACACACTCACACAGTAGATTGCTTGCCCAACATGCATGCTTGACTCTGGGTTCAATCTCTAGAAACAAAACTATTTTAAAAAATGATGAAAGCATCACAATTATTTATTATCATCATCATCATTACTTATTTTAATAGTGGAAAGGTATGTGATGCAAACGCATGTGATCTGAAACTGGGAGTAAGAAGCCTATGGCAGAGGCATCTTTGCAGAAGTGTCTAGGTGGCAATGCTCTGTTGGGACAGAAGCTTGGAGTCTCTGGCTAAGAGGCTGAAACTGAGTGGAGAAGACAGAGGTGGGAAGGCTAAACCCTGACAAATACTGCAGCTTGCCCTGGGCGTGACCTTAGTGAGGAACACATCGTGAATACCAAGTCGGAGTGCTCCATTTTGAGGTACTACCTGGGTCATTGGTTTTTACCCAAAGTCCTCTTGCGTAACTGAATCCTGGCAACAGTTAAGACTTATGTTTGGCCGTAAGGATTCCTCCCGGAGCGTTGAGTTTCTGATAGACTAGACTATGCACTGCTAATGTATGTTTAGGTGGCGTGTCTGTGAATGAAATCAAGGGAAAGTCGGCAAGTCGGCAAATGTTTCGTCTGGGAAAATTCTCCACAGCAAACCCTCAAGTGACAGTACAAACTCTTTTCAGCAAAAAATAAATAGCTCGTCTTTCCATTTGGTTTTTACCTTTGTGTGGTGCTGGAATCCCCGAGTGTCTGGCTAATAGCGCTATTCCCTCCGATTTTCGCAGCTTCGTCATCTAATACTCAATTAACATTCCGTCTGCAACACCCAGCTAGAGGAAGTTATGTGAGAATGAGAGAATGAGGGACCATCTTCGCTGAAGAACAGTTTTTCTTGTCCAAGAAGCACTGGCAGGAGGGGACTGAGTGCGGGGGGTAGGGAGGGCCAGATTTTATTTTATTTTACTTTACTTTCTTCCCAGTTTCTACTTAAAATTCGGAGCTCTGCAACCATTAGTTTCTTCTTCCCGCTCTGAGTTCCCTCAAAAGTAAAGACTTACACAAGGAGAGAAAGAGGACTCTAGTTCTCTAAGTAAACAGGCCCTGCTGAGGGAGCCTGGACCCAGGGACAGCCCTCCTCCCCAGAAGGAAATCAGATCCCTGGGCAAAATAGGTGAAGAAAAATAGGGCAGCTGTTAAAACATTTAGTCTGTTTTTCTCTTTATCCCCCTTTTGGTCCCCTGCCTCCCAGCCCCCTCCCCCACGCGATCCTTTCCAACCCCAGGCGACTGTGCTCCTCCTGGAACGCAGGACCCCTCACCGGAGAGCAAATACATGAGCTAGGACAATCCCCGGCCTCTGCTTCCCCGCCGCCCCCTTCCCCGCCCCTCTGCATTCCTGGAGGATAAGCGGAAGATTGAATGGATGAATTTTTGGCAGCTAGTTGCAGAGCCCGCAGCCTCAGCTTGGTTTAATTAGGGAATCAGAGCGTTGCTTTTATGTAGGTCACATTAGGTTCTGATTCCAGATCTCGTATAGCTCTGTCCTTCCTAAAAAAGCCAGAAATACATGTACAATTAGAAACTAAAAACACACCAAAAATCTCTTGGTCATGTGTCTCTCTCTGGTAATTCCCACTAGAATAGCTTAGCTGGGACCCCTCCCTTCTCCAAAATAAGGATAGTATTATAGTTTAACTCCACCCCACTCCTGTGGTCTGAAACACATGTGCAGAACAGAGAAAATTATTAGCAGGCATGAAGGACATTTTTTGCTTTCTCGATGTTTTTGTCCTAGAAAGACTCCTTGAGCTTTCTTCTATGGAGTCTAACAGTGAATCACCTACTGTGGAGAATTTAATCGTCATCAGTTTGTTAATCTTTGAGATGTAACTGAAAATAAGTACCGAGGTAGGGGGAGAGATGCCAGACAGGGGATTGCAGTGTCTCTTAAAGGAACTCAGACCCCAAATTAAGTGTTTTCAGCCACAGGTGGGGCCCACAGGAACCTCGTCTAAAGGTTTCGTAACGCACAAAGAATTCTCTTTGCAAGGAGCCCAGGAGGTGGAAGCTTGAGGGTGAACACACACGGGTCCTTCTGTGGCCTTGAGGGTGTGGGGAAGGCCCGAGCAAGTCCGCTGTGTCTGTCAGAAGTTTGTTCAAATGACGCATGGCTTGGATTTAACGTTTTCAGGTACCGCGTTTTATCTTTACTTTCTCATTTGAAATTCGATCAGTCTAACCTAAATACGAAGCAGCCAGGCCTTAAAGAACAAGACAGGCTCTCTAAACACTCTGAACTCCAGAAGAAAACAGGGCCATGTTTTCATAATATACTTAGACGCAGGAAATGCATACTTAATGGGCTAGGGTGACTTCATGTAATCTGCCACCCACAGATAATTAATTAAGCTACTCAGTGAGTGTCAGGCAAACAAGTTAACGTCGCAGGCTCTCGGGAGTGTGAAGTAGTGTCCTGTTTACATTTCCTGGATGGTTCAGTGAAGAGCTGTGGGAACCACCAAAGGGAGGAGGCTATTTCAAGTTGTGGACCTCTCAAAATGCTAAGAGCGGCTATTTAGCCCTCAAAGGCTGCAGGTCTAATCAGCTTCAAATAGTGAGAAACAGCTGGCCAGGAGGCCTGTCTGTCAGTGTATGAGGTGTCTGTCTGGAAGGTGGCTTGGAGGAGAGCTCACAGACTCCAGCTCATTATCTCCAGAATGAAAATGGAACCACAGCTGTCTCTTCTGATAGATTTGATCAAACTGCTAAGCTGGGGGTGGAGGGGTGTCAGAGAGGGCGAGAGGAACGTCAGCAGAGGCTTGGAGCCAACAGCGTGTGCACGTATATTGACTTTCCAAACTCCTCCGGGCAGGAGGTGTCTTAGTAATGGGACTTGCCATGAGATCTCTGGCAGGCTCGGTGTTGGAACCACATCACTGAAACTGCTTGTCTTGGGATATTTTATTTTTGTTCGTCTTGTCTGCAACTCTCCCCGCTGTGAATACTCTCCAAGAGGAATAAAAAGGAATTCATCATGGTTGTAAACTTCCCAAAGCAGAGGCTTTGTTTTTGCATTTCGGAAGACAACTTCCCAGGGGAGATGCCCATGGAAAAGGTGAACTTTACCTACCACCAAATCAAATTTAAGGTGTCAAAAGTCTGGCTGCCATCTTAAAGCCGTTGAGAAAAGGTGCACACAATAGCTTTGGAGTCAACTTGCCTTTTACTAGAGCTATTCTGCTATATAAAGAGTTTTGTATTTTTGTTATAGCCCGAGTTAAACACAGACCCCCTTTCCCATTAGCATTGATGGTGACCTAGTACATCTGGACAGAGCAAAAGCTATAAGTGAATTCCACAGAGCAACAATGCCCCCTCCTGTCAGCTGTGCTAGGGTGTAGCACTCTTGCTGGGGTTAGTGATATAGAAACTCACACTTGCCCCCTCCCCGACCTCCTGGTCACTGGTCCTCTGTAAACATCGCAAATGCCCACAAGAGAGTAAACCTGAAAATGTATCTTTCTTTAGTCTGTTAAAAAATAAATAAAATTTAGTTCTTAAGGTCATTGCCATTCTTCTTAAATTTCACAGATAGGTCCAGTTATCTCTGTGGCTGTGGAGATGGTAAGCATCCTCTATATGGGCTACGTGAGTTGTCTAATGCATTCTATACTTAAATAGCAACATACTTTGTTCAAACACTAGAGGCTTGATGGAAATGGTCACATGTAGTAGAAAGATCATACAATTGTTTATGAATAAATACGGTAGATCATGTCTTCATGCTTTAGTAACTTCTCAAGAAGGAACGGAGAAGACCCTTAGCTAGGACCAATAAAAGCACCGAGCATCTGGGACGTGGTGGTCAGTATTCCCCTTTGTTCATAAGGCCTACCTCACTTTACTGGATCATGTGGTATGAATGCAAGAGTCCTTTCTTGGGCAATGTTTTAAAATACATTGCAAAAGATTGTCAGGACTTCTCAGTGCATTTATTCCAATTCAGACTTTCCATGAAATTACCATTTGTAGGAGGAACAGTGCGGCCTCTGCATAAATGCCAGCTGCAAAGGCATCTCCTGAAGGAGGACCTAATTGAAGACTGCCTGAGAGATCAAGGATTGCTGAAGCAGGCGACAATACCAGTCAATGGGGAACTGCTGTTTAGAAGAGATGCTTTCTTGGGACCAATGGAGCCCTACTGGAAGGTATTAAAGGAGCTTGCAGAGGCATTCAAATGAGTTTCTCACCTGCTTCTGGAGTCTGTGCCTTTGACTCTAAGTCACTTCACCTCCAACCCCCAAGGGCAGGTAGGGTCGAGCCACAGGCAGTCCAGGGCAAGGCCACAAACATTAATCATAGTTTTGGAAGTTTTCATGGTTTTAATATATTCTGAAAGAAACTAGCTAAAGTTCGTTTTGTGTACACGAGTGTCCCATGAGTGTGTACGTGCCTGTTCACTTACCTTGGCATGGTGTATATGTGTCTGAGTGTGAACTTTTTGTTTTGGGGTTCTTTTTCTGATTTCTGGGTATTGAAAGGAGTGCAAAGTCAGCACTCTACCACTCGGGGGTACATCTCCCAACTTACTAATGTGAAGAATTACACAGTAGCTTGGTGTTTGGAAATCAGAGGCAAATCCTAAACATATTCCTTCCTAGCCACACGAAGACAGCTCATAGGGACTCTCTGCATGAGGTTAGTGGGCTCACTGTCCTCTATTAATGTAGATTTCTGTGTCTTTAATTACGTTAAATAATGACGAGGTTGAACCTTGCACGGCATATGCAGTGAGCTAATGGATTCTTTTTAGATGTTGTGTTTAATGAAGTCTGTCTTAAAGCCTTAGATATGGTTTCTATTGCTTTGGTAAATCACAATGACAAAAAAATAACTTGGAAAGGAAAGGGTTTATTTCAGCTTATGACTCTCAGGTCGTGCATCAACATCCAGGGAAGCCAGGGCAGGAACCCAAGGCAGAAAGTGAAGGAGAATTTATGGAGGAGGGCTGCTTACTGGCTTGCTCCTGTGATGGTTTCCTCAGCCTGCCATCTCATAGCACTCCAGACCAGCATCCCAAGGGTGGAACCACCCACGCGACAGTGAGTTGGACTCTTCCACATCAAAATCACCAGTCAAGAAAATGTACACACAGCCAGTCTGGTGGAGGCACTTTCTCAATTGAGGCTCCCTCTTTCCAAATGCACACATCTCCAAACCATTGCTTCAGCTGGGGAGGAACATACCTTCAAATGACTCTTCCAGTATATTAAAATGTGCTGAGTGTGGAGGTCGGTACTCAGGACATCAAGCATGCACGCTTCCTCGTTTCTGTTCGTATCGCACCTGGGGACGTTCTCCATATGGATACATCTTAGTGTCTGTTGTCAAGTTGAAAAGGGTCAGACTGAACTGGAAGCGGGGAGAGTGGTAATCTCTGCATACCTTCATCTTTTAAAGATCTCTGCTTTATTTTACACTCCCAGAAATGATTATCATCTAGATGTTAAGCAGTAAATGTGCCATGTTTACCCACTTCTACCCACACTTTGTGTGGAGTAGGGAGTGGGGAGGAGGCGTTTACTTTTGAAATGCCCATATTCTGAGTCTCCTGATGGCTCAGCTGAATGTCCAGCTGGCTGCAGGATCCTTGGAAAAGACATTAATCCTGTCAAATGTTCCCTCTGGGTCTTCCAACTAGTACTCCGTCACAAACAATGACCCATTCTTTTCTTAAACATCTGGGCATGGAACTTATTAAGATGCTTTGCACACTGAACCTTAGCCCAGAAAGTTGCAGTTTTTTATGACTCATGATAAGGAGGCTGAACCTAAAGTTGAATTTGTACGTGAATAAGGTCAACAAAGACTTAACCGTTTCTGACTCCAGGGTAGTGCTGCCCTGAGAAGAGAGAAACCTTTAGCTACCTGTATTTCGATAGTTCCTCATGGCAGAAGTTAAGCAAGAAGCTATCGGTAGTGTGGACAGCATTCTGGTACAGCACTCAAACAACCAAGTATTGAAAACTTTAGGCCCGAGTGACAAAGGTGGCCCTTTGACATGATTGACATACACTGGTGAGCACACCTGAGGTCTCCTACCCAAAGGTCTTACCATGGGAAAGCTCTATACAAGTTGAGACAGGAAGCAACTGAAGAAGAAGCTAACAGGACAGGAAAGAATTGCAACCCAAATTATCGTTAAAGGAGCTGGCCCCAGTCAGGGGAAGGAAAATACAACAGACCAATAGAAATTACTTCTATGTCGTTGCTTTTCAAAACCTGCATATGTTTATTATTGTCTCCTCCTTGTGCACATTTAAAACACTTGAAATAAAGGCTGACTGGGTGGTAAAATGTGCAAAAATGATTAAAAAGCATTCCATAATGATTGTTGAGAGCTGAGTAAGTGGGGGACTGCCCAAGTGAGTTCATGCCTGTTCTTAGAGCCTCCTGTGAGGTAGGTGCTGTGGGAGTGAAGATCAGACACAGGCATAAAGTAGGAGACATTGGTTTTGAACATGTGAGTCTGAAGGCAGAGCCCAAAGGCTTAACTTGTAGACTGTACCGTCCTAGAAATGATTTGGTGACGTGGTATACATGATTCAAGTAGGGTGGCCATTTCTCACCTTTTAAAGGATATCTTTGGAGCATCAAAAAGAACATAGATCATGTTTCTTTTGTTGCTGTGATAAACATCATTACTAAAAGTGCCTCAGGGAGGAAGGCTGATTTTGCTTATGTGTCCTGATCACAGTCCGCTGTTGAGGAAATTCAAGGCAGGAACTAAGGCAGGGAAGCTACCTGGAAGTAGGAGGTGAAGCAGAGCCATGACAGAATGCTATTTACTAGCTTGCTTAGTTTGTGTTTTTTATGCAACTCAGGACCATCTACCCAGGGTTGGCATCAGCCACAGTGGGCTGAGCCCTCCCATATATATTATTAATTCAGAAGATACTTCACAGACTTGCCTATTGGCCCATTGAGTCTCTCATTTCCCAGATGATCTTCCCCTGTGGCAACTGTGACAACAAAAACACAAAAATCTCCCAACTGACTGAGGCAGTCAACAGCACTTAAATACTTACTTTTTCCTTCTTTCTGTTTATTTTTCTTATAGTCTCAGTGGAAGAAGTATGGACTTTGATGACTATAATAACTGTGATGATTTGTAAATGCTTGGCCAAGGGAGAGGCACTATTAGGAAGTGTGGCTTTGTTGGAGTTGCTGTGTATTTGTGGGCATGGGCTTTAATACCTTCATCCTAGCTGCCTGGAAGTCAGTTTCCTCCTCAAAGCCTTCAGATGAAGATGTAGAACTCTTAGCTCCTCCTGAGCGATGCCTGCCTGGATGCAGCCATGTTCCTGACTTGATAATGGACTGAACCTCTGAACCTGTAAGCCAGTCCCAATGAAATGTCCCTATAAGAATTGCCTTGGTCATGGTGTCTTTTCACAGCAATGCAAACCCTAACTAAGACAATAATCAAACTCATAAGTAAACGCGAGTTGCTCACCTCTTCAGGCAACTCACACAGGTGAGCCACAACTCCCACTCATTAAATGTAGATCACATAGAATGACTCCTTCCTTAAAGCACAGAGTGGAACGGGGTGAAGAGGGACTGTACCGGGAGGGGTCCTGGGAAGTGGTTCCCCAGCCCAGAGCTCCAGCTTCAGCAGAGCTCAAGCCCATGGGAAGGAAACATTCTTTCTCGATTGATGTTTGCTGAGAATGACAGTTCACTTCTTTATCTCTGAAAGTATTTTTATTATCCCTATCTAGCCATGAATAAAACATAAGACAAATCTAGACTTAGGGCCATTCTACAAACTATTCCTTAGAACTGTCATAAAAAAAAAACAAGGAGAATCTGAGAAAGTACCCTAGACAAAAGGACCCTAAAGGGAAACAAGGACTGATTTATTACCATGATTTATTACTATAAGAGCAAAGAGGACATTGGGTAACATTTATTTTATATATGTGTGTATGCATTATATGTATATATATGTAATATTTAATACATAATATAAACACATATGTATTATATGTGTATATAATTATACGTATATAATATTTAACATATAATATAAACATATCACACAATACATAAATTTTTATATGTGAATATAAATATATAAATAATTTTATATAAAATATATTTATATTTTAATACATTTCACATATAAAATAAATATTTTATATAAATATTTTATATAATATATAAATATTTTATATATATTACATATATAATGGGGTAGGGATGGGAAAGAAAGGTGTAAAGAGAATATGCCCAATGTGCAGTATACATGTGTCTAAAAGTATACATGTGAAAACATAGTTTTATATACAATGACTGTATATAATAAAACTTTTAAAATTTAAAAATTTATTTATTTATATGTGTGTATGTATGTATGTATGTATGTATAAGTATGTTTTTGCTTTGTTTTGTTTTTTGCCTGCATGCATTTCTATGTACAACCTGTGTACCTGGTGACCATGGATGTCAGGAAAAGTCATTGGGTCTCCTGGAACTGGAGTTACAGATGGTTGTGAGCCATCATGCGACTTCTGGGAATCAAATCCAGGAGCGTCATAAAGCCCTTAACCACCAACCCATCTTTACTGTCTCCCATAATGAAACTTTTACAAACAATTAAAGAGCTAATAAGAGGGGAACCTGGGTATGGAGATTAAGGATGTATGACAACGCTCTTTGTTATCTTTGCAATATTTATTTTAGAAACATGTAAATTACTGTGAAGAGTTTGTTTTCTAAGTTAAAGTATCAGAAAAAAAAAAAACCCAGCAACACTGACTTAATCATGTATTGATTTTGGTTCCTCTGTGGTAATGTATTTGTTTAGTTTATTTTCCAAATATGATAATTTCATTAGGGTCTGAAGAGATAAAATAAAATGCATGCTCATTTATTATTTCAAAGAGCAAATATTTACTAGCAGTAGCAATTATAGCCAACCTTTATTAAGTGTTTATTATCACCAAAAAAAAATGTCCTTGGAACTTGACAAACCCCGTCTCATTTGGTGCTGACAACGTCATGAACCATTTTTAACACTGCCTGTCATTACTGTCTTTTGGCTATAGATGGAGAAACTGAGGCCTAGGAGCTAAGCATTTTGCCAACGATCCTTTGCAAAGCAAAGGTATGACTATAAACAGCCTCTCTGCTCTCCTTAGGCTTGGGCTTGCCTTTACCTTTTGTGGAGATTGAACCTAAGGCCGAACGAACGTTGAGCGCAAGCTTTGCTACAAAACTCCCCGCACAACCCCATGCTGTTAGAGTCCCTAATCTGGCTTCAGTTGCTTGGGACAGAAATGGAACTACAGGCATTGCATGGAAAAAGCTTTTTATTTTTTTATTTTTTATTTTTTGGAGGCTAATTATGGGATGGATCCCTGGATATGGCAGTCTCTAGATGGTCCATCCTTTTGTCTCAGCTCCAAACTTTGTCTCTGTAACTCCTTCCATGGGTGATTGTTTCCAATTCTAAGAAGGGGTAAAGTGTCCACATTTTGGTCTTCATTCTTCTTCAGTTTCATGTGTTTTGCAAATTGTCTCTTATATCTCGGATATACTAAGTTTCTGGGCTAATATCCACTTATCAGTGAATACATATCATTTGAGTTCTTTTGTGATTGTGTTACCTCACTCAGGATGATGCCCTCCAGGTCCAACCATTTGCTTAGGAATTTCATAAATTCATTCTTTTTAATAGCTGAGTAGTACTCCATTGTGTAAATGTACCACATTTTTTGTATCCATTCATTGAAGCTGTTTATCAGGTTTAGGAGTTCTCTGGTGGAATTTTTAGGATCACTTATATATACTATCATATCATCTGCAAAAAGTGACATTTTGACTTCATCTTTTCCAATTTGTATCCCCTTGATCTCCTTTTGTTGTTGAATTGCTCTGGCTAGGACTTCAAGTACTATGTTGAATAGGTAGGGAGAAAGTGGGCAGCCTTGTCTAGTCCCTGATTTTAGTGGGATTGCTTCAAGCCTCTCACCATTTACTTTGATGTTGGCTACTGGTTTGCTGTAGATTGCTTTTATCATGTTTAGGTATGGGCCTTGAATTCCTGATCTTTCCAAGACTTTTTTCATGAATGGGTGTTGGATCTTGTCGAATGCTTTTTCCGCATCTAACGAGATGATCATGTGGTTTTTGTCTTTGAGTTTGTTTATATAATGGATTACGTTGATGGATTTCCGTATATTAAAACATCCCTGCATCCCTGGAATAAAACCTCAGGATGGATGATTGCTTTAATGTGTTCTTGGATTCGGTTATCGAGAATTTTATTGAGTATTTTTGTATCTATATTCATAAGGGAAATTGGTCTGAAGTTCTCTATCTTTGTTGGATCTTTCTGTGGTTTAGGTATCTGAGTAATTGTGGCTTCATAGAATGAGTTGGGTAGAGTTCCTTCTACTTCTATTTTGTGGAATAGTTTGTGCAGAACTGGAATTAGATCTTCTTTGAAGGTCTGGTAGAATTCTGCACTAAACCCATCTGGTCCTGGGCTTTTTTGGCTGGGAGACTATTAATGACTGCTTCTATTTCTTTAGGGGATATGGGACTGTTTAGATCATTAACTTGATCCTGATTTAAATTTGGTAACTGGTATCTGTCTAGAAATTTGTCCATTTCGTCCAGGTTTTCCAGTTTTGTTGAGTATAGCCTTTTGTAGAAGGATCTGATGGTGTTTTGGATTTCTTCAGGATCTGTTGTTATGTCTCCCTTTTCATTTCTGATTTTGTTAATATTAGGATGTTGTCCCTGTGCCCTCTAGTGAGTCTAGCTAAGGGTTTATCTATCTTGTTGATTTTCTCAAAGAACCAACTCCGTGTTTGGTTAATTCTTTGAATAGTTCTTCTTGTTTCCACTTGGTTGATTTCACCCCTGAGTTTGATTATTTCCTGCCGTCTACTCCTCTTGGGTAAATTTTCTTCCTTTTTTTCTAGAGCTTTTAGATGTGTTATCAATCTGCTAGTGTGTGCTCTCTCCAGTTTCTTTTTGGAGGCACTCAGTGCTATGAGTTTCCCTCTTAGAAATGCTTTCATTGTGTCCCATAGGTTTGGGTATGTTGTGGCTTCATTTTCATTAAACTCTAAAAAGTCCTTAATTTCTTTCTTTATTCCTTCCTTGACCAAGGTATCATTGAGAAGAGTGTTGTTTAGTTTCCACGTGAATGTTGGCTTTCCATTATTTATGTTGTTATTGAAGATCAGCCTTAGTCCATGGTGGTCTGATAGGATGCATGGGACAATTTCAAATTTTTGTATCTGTTGAGGCCTGTCTTGTGACCAATTATATGGTCAATTTTGGAGAAGGTCCCTTGAGGTGCTGAGAAGAAGGTATATCCTTTTGTTTTAGGATAGAATGTTCTGTAGATATCTGCCAGATCCATTTGTTTCATAACTTCTGTTAGTTTCACTGTGTCCCTGTTTAGTTTCTGTTTCCATGATCTGTCCATTGATGAAAGTAGTGTGTTGAAAAGTCTCCTACTATTATTGTGTGAGGTGCAATGTGTGCTTTGAGCTTTACTAAAGTGTCTTTAATGAATGTGGCTGCCCTTGTATTTGGAGCATAGATATTCAGAATTGAGAGTTCCTCTTGGAGGATTTTACCTTTGATGAGTATGAAGTGTCCCTCCTTGTCTTTTTTGATAACTTTGGGTTGGAAGTCGATTTGGAAAAAGATTTTTACTTTTCCCATATTAAAAAAAATGTGCCAGCTTCGGTGGTCAGTCTAGGCTGAGTAAGGTACGTCTGTGTAGCTGTGACTCCGTGCTTGGCGCATCCAGCTTCAAGGAGGAAGGACTTACCTACCTGAGTTCAGAATTAGTCCAGGTTTTAGTCCATAGTCTGGCTATGTTGCTTATGGATTTGAAGTGATTCCAAATATCATGGCAATAGGAGGTGGTTCTTTGCTGAATAACGGGAAGGGAAGCAGACAGAAGGAAATGACTTGGGGCAGCATTCTCTCAGTGGACTATTCCCTCCGTTTAGACTCCGTTTAGACTCTTCCCTCCTCTTAAAATTTCCACTACCTTTCTTGAAGCCCCAGCTGGAGACTTATGGAATACATTTCATATTCAAACCATAATAAGGAAACAACCGAAGACAGCAGAGCTTGGATTTCTTCTTCATTTGAGCAATGCTTCCTGCCTTTAGAGCCCAGGCCTATTCATTGCAGGTGGGTTCTAAGATGGAAGAAGGAAACTGAAAAATTACGGAGCGGCACACAGATCAGGTGCTTCCCCCGGGTGCCTGCTGGCTCCTGCTCTTCTGTTTTTGTCTGGATGCGAGAGCAACTCAGAGAGTTAGTTAGTGTTTCCTTTAACTTAAACATCTGCACGTTGCTTCCCAAAGTGAAATAGGAATCCATGAGTAAAGAGGAGAGGGTGTCTTTAAGATCTGCGCCCCCCCCCCCCAAAGTGACTGTTGGCTTCATAAAGGGATGGGTATCGAGTTACAACCGCAAGTCTGCACCATCCTTAAACTGCGAGATTACAGGGATGGAAATGCTCCGAAGACAATCCGTGATCTTAAATCACAGTTAATCAGCCAAGACCACGTCACAGTCTGGGCTGTAGTGATCATTACACGGAAAAGAATGTCACTGACACCCAGCAGGAGAGAAGCATGCAGTCTTCCAGGAAGAAAGGGCACCCAGTCTTACCAGACAAGGGAATTAGAGGCCTTAGGACGGAGACATTCATTTCAGGTATTAGCGTGAACATGAGTGATCTAGGTTAGCAACTAGCAGCCACCTGGTGTGGAGGAGGCTCAGGACTTGTCTCTGAACAACACTATCCCTTCAGCTCTCCTCTTTATTTCTGTCTTGTCTCACGGCTCTCCCTCTGTCCATCCGGTCTCGTGGAGAATTCTCTGGCCACTTCATCCAGAGAAGCCCCTCCTGTTGTCTGTAGCTTATCTCTCATTTATCTCTCAACAATTTATTAATCCGTAAGAGTTTGGAGAGTGCAGAAATAGCCGTCATTTAACCTGTTTAATTTCAGAGCACTCTAACAATCGGAAATTGTTTTCTTCTGAGTATAATTCCTGACGTGACCTTCAGATGTTTGACCTTGGGATATCCTTATGCATTATCTTATTCTTGTTTTATTTCATGATGTACCTTGTTAGCCATCAGGCATCTTTGCAGCCTGCCCCAGGGAACCAGTGATAGCAGGATACTTGCAGCTGCAAGCCCCACCCCCTCACGCATGTGGTACATCCCCTTATTAAAGGCCAGTCCCTCCTCTTTTTGCTCTTTTCTCCTCCACCCTCACCCTGAGGCATCCTCTGTATACCCACTCCCCAATAAACCTCCCATGTGAGATCTGTCACTCAATGTAACTTTATGACGTTTGCCACTTATAACATAACTTATTTTGCAATTTTATTTACCTAAACCTAAGAACTTTAGAATAGGTATTGATTCTAATAGGTGTCTCAACATCCCCTCAAACTTTTCTTTCTTCCTTTGATTCTTTGTTTTCTTTTCTTTCTTCCTTTTTTCTTTTGGTTCTTTGTTTTTTTTTTTTTTTTTCTTTTGGTTCTTTCTCTGTGTAGCCCTGGCTGTCCTGGAACTAGCTTTGTAGACTAGGCTGGCCTTGAACTCAGGGATCTGCCTGTCTCTGCCTCCCAAGTGCTGGGATTAAAGGTGTTCACCACTACACTTGGCTTCAAATTTTTCGTATGATAAAGCCTGGTAGATGAATAAATTCATTGCTGTTGAATGTCTAATAGAGGTCCATTAACATATATTAAATGGAACCATTTCTGTTGTGAAAGCATTTGGGAGGTTTATCCCCACCATTATTTAGGCCTATTCTGGTTACACTTCTTGGTAGATCGGCTGCTGTTTCTGCTGTTGATTACTGTGACACCGGACGTGTGGTGTGTCATTTTGTGATTCCTGTTTCTACATGATTGCAGAGATATTTATGTATACAGTCCCTCTGCCTGCTGAGGCCCCATCAACAGCAAAGAAAGATGGTAATAAGAAAAATAAATTCGTTTTGTAGGAATTTTGAAACAACCGAATGTGATCCTAGAAAGTTATTCTCATAGGCTGCTCCTCTCTTAGGGGGCATAGCAAGCCTCCCGGTGGCCTATTCTTTATTTATGATGCACTTTCTGCTTTTGCCTCCTGCTGCGGCTCAGCTGGTAATCTTGTTTTGCAATGCAATATGGCCAGGAGCCCTGGGACCAGCTCCCTAATGCATTGGTTCTCAGACTGGAGCCCAAGAACTCCTGTGGGGCCCCTGCAGGAGTTCAAAGTCCTGAAAGCTGAAAATGTTATCTGGGGGAACATGCTAAGAGAAAATGGTAGAGGAGACCAGGAGGGATAGTGAGGGGTGGGGAGAGAACAAGGCTAAAAATCATTTCTTGGTATCAGGAAGCATGCAGCATTCCACAGGAAGGTCTGAGCGTGAATAGCATTGCGGGTGTTAGCTGTAAGACACATGGATAAACCACTAGAACTCTACCGTTCATTCATGGGAAATTGGTTTAAAGTCACAAAGGTATTGAGAGTACCTTTTGGGAGCAAAGTAGTTTGGCATTTTAGGGCCTGTGTAAACAAGGAAAATGAAGGGAGGCGAGTGGTGGGTGTTGGGGTGGGGGATCAGCAGGAAGAAGGCAGGAGATGACAGAGAATGAGACAGGCAAGTGCAGAAACAGGACAGTGCTGGCTACTTTTACTGTCAACTTGACACAAGGCAGTCATACTTCTATAAGATCCAGCTGTAGACAGGTCTGTAGGGCATTTTTAAAATTAGTTATGGATGGGAGAGGACACAGTCCACTGTGGGTGGCGCTACATGCGGTCCTGTGCTTCATGAGAAAGCAGGCTGAGCAAGCCATGATGAGCAAGGCCGTAAGCAGCACCCATCATGGCCTCTGCATCAGCCCCTGCCTCCAAGTTGCTGCCCTGTGTGAGTTCTATCCTGACTTCCTTCAGTGAAGAACTGTTACATGGAAGTGTGAGTGAAATAAAACCCTTTTCTCTCTGAATGTGTTTGGTCATGGTGTTTCCACAGAGCAGTAGAACCCCGAAGACAGACCAACAAATCTCCTATTTGTATGAAAATTCCATCATGAAGCCCATTACATCATATACTAACCTAAAAAAAAGAATTAATTAAAAACAAAAAAAAAACCCAATGCTTTAAAAAGAAAGAACAAAAAGAGCAGTCATTCTATTAAGGTTATTGTGAAGGAATTTGCACAGGACTCAGGATCAGTGGCAAGGGAACAGATTTTCTCTGCCATTTGAAGACTCAACCCTTGGTGGGGTATTTTAAACTGCACATGATAGCTGCTTGGCCATCAGTAAGCTCTGTTTGGATCTTTTCATTTTTCTCCTCATGGTGTCTGTCTGCTACATCAAACTGAAATGGCCTCTCCCTTGCTGTATTCATACTTAAATATACAGAAATTAATATCTTAATATCGCCTTTGATTCATATATGTATATATTTATATATACATACTACACACACACATATACTTTCTTTATGGAACTCAAACTGAGTTTCACACTCATGCACACACATGCACAGGCACACACATATGCATACATATATGCATAGTGATATACATAAGTCAAATACTCACATGCAACTGTTCTTTTTGTGTTTGTGGTTGTTTTGGGGGTCTTTTTCAGTGTACAATGCAGTGCTATATAGTAACTATCTTCCTTCAGCTGAAACTAATAATACAAAGATAAATTTATTATCTTGGTAGACCAATCTGCCTCCATCTCAGGCTTGAAAGCCATTTATAGCAAAGACAAACGAGGTTCCATCCTTTTTATGATTAAACCTCTATTCCTCAACGCCTCGTCCATGCCCCACCTCTAACCTGAACTACAAAGGGTTCTATGATGCCTGCTATAGGCAACAGTGTCTTTGTTTCAAAGAGTTTTATAACCATCTTGCAACCATACTATTTTTTTTTTCAAAAGGTTGTCCTGACTACCGTGGTACCTTGTTACGACCACCTTGTAATCATGCCTTTGTTCGGTAGGTTCTTATGATTGACCTGTTGTGTTTATGTTCAGCTCCTGTAAGCTCACCTATTTTGCTCTCCAAATCTCCCAACTGGAAAGCCTCTGCCCCTGAGCTATAAAATCTTTGTCTTCCTCACATCCAATGCTGTTTCCTTGAACCATGCTTTTAGGGAGAGACCGCTCGCATACACAACTAGAGAAGCTTACTTTCATGAATTTGACCGTGATGATGATTTGGGTAGGGTGTCTTTTCTCCTCACATCTTTGGGATTGGCAGTCTTACTTGGATGTACCAGAATTTAACAATTAATGAGACATTAGTGGCTAGTTTAAAGCAGGTTAGCGTACTGTCAGCAATTAAAAAAAAAAAAACATTTTGCATGTAAAGATGACGACTATTTTCCTAGCCAGAGGGAATGACAGACAGTGTCAGGCATTGGAGAGTATCTCTTTCAGGCCTCTTCATCAAGGAGACAGAATCACAGCCTTTGATACTATTTGCTACTCTTTCATCCCATCTTTAAAATGTAACGGACCTTTCGGTTTGTTTGCTTTTTACTTGCTTTAGCCCCCTCCAGCCAAGGTTTCTCTGTATAGTGGAACCACACCCGTACCTGTAGACCAGGCTGGCCTCAAACTCACAAAGATCTGACTGCCACAGACTCCCAAGTGCTGGGATTAAAGGTTTGTGCCACCAATACCTGGGTAATGAACCTTTTGGTAAATCTGCCCTAATCCATATTTCTTTTGGAGAGTGATTGCACATCAGAATTAGATGCAAGAGTCAACTCAGAGGGACATGTTTGCCATCGGCTGGAAAGGTGTTTGTGACTTTTAAGATCAGAAAGCCTATTCTCTGTTGATTAAATTAGTGCAATGCATCTTGTCTTTTCTTGCCTTTATATTTGTTTCCATGGGATGATCCAGAACACGGAGAGAATGATGCAGCACCAAGAATTTCAATGAGAGTAAATTTGATGGCTTGGCACGCATCTATGGGAGCAAAGAAACTACCTGACTGTACCTAAGGAACTTGGAAACCTGAGCTAAAGAGAAAAGGAGACCTGAGCAGGAATTCAATGCAGATGAAGACATCTGGAGAGAGGTATTAAGTGTTCAGAAGTCGGGCTAATTCATTGCAGCTGTGAGGGAGCAGGCAGAGGTAAGTGCACGTGAGCTGTTTTAGTCTGGCATGGCTCATGATGACGAATTCCTTTTTTGTGATAGATCATGTACCTCTCTGAGGAACTTTAGAATTCCAGACAGTTTGACAGAAGTGCTGATTCCCCGTCTGAGGAGGCCGTGGGCTGTCTGTGGACTATCACATCTCAGGGGTTCTACGTGCTTCTTCCACTGATTTCACACCGAGAAAGGAAGCTTTGCAAAGTCTCCTGTGTAAGGAGCCATTAATATGATAGGTGAGAAAACCATCTGGATACAGGGTGGCAGGGACCTCAGCTTCCTTCCTTAATATCACTGTCACGTTCCTGTTTGCTTAAAGATGGCCTCATGCAGACATCACACAGTAAGGTGGGCTTGGAACCCAGGGTCCATGGTGCATATTGGAGGTGAAGAGTAATTCATTGCCTGTTCTTATTTTAATAAGAATTAACACCATGGCGTTTTAAAAATGCTTACAAAGCATTGCCACTTCGTTCGAAGGGTTCTCACGTACCTGTTGTCCAATTTATGCCTCTTACATACTGATTTCATATGCCTGTACATGCAGAGTCACATAACAATTTCTTGGGTAAGAAGGCATGATGAGCAGGAGAGATGGAGAAGCGCTCTTAGAGACCACACTATTTGAGACCCAACCGAAAGTGCAGCAGAAGGGTGTTCCCAATTGAGGAAGGTCCTCGGTTTCACGTGGAAGACCCTGGAGAGGCGTAATGTTCTCAAGGCAGCAGGTGCCTGGTTACAGCTGTGCTATGGCATCTGTAAATGTCCTGAAGCCACGGGCCTGCTCCGGCTACTCCCAACAAAACCCAGAGAAATGAATTATGTCTAAACCACCTCTGTGTAAAGTAGTTCATCTCCAGCTTCACCTTGTAAATATTAACAGCTCTCTCTCCAGCTCTTCATGGCTTATGTCATCTTTTAAATGCTAGGAGTTCATTTTCTATCAGTCAGAGTTAGACTATGGACTCCAGGATAGTGTGAACCATGTTTAGGTGCTCTACTCAAAATATTTCCTAAAACATAATAGTCAATTAGTGGATAAATATATTATGAGTACGTTAAGGAATGGATAAGATGTGACACTTTTAAGTGCAGCTGAGAGAACACTGATAAAATTTTCACAGTGTGAGAATTGACAGCCCAAACCTGATATGTTAATAACTATCCCTTTGTAGTCAAATGGCCACGAACACTGACATTTATGCAATATTTTACTGTTATAATTGATGTGAAAATTAGTATTAGAATAGGAAGTAAGAAGGAAAGGAATATAAAAGCCTGGGGAATGATTGTACATGATTGGTGCTCAGAATTTTGTTCAGTCATAAAACTTAGGATGAAAGCTGCGAGCCTGTGCAACCTTGCTTCTTTTCTCTCTTATGAAAGCTGCGAGCCTGCCTGCGCAACCTTGTTACATTTCTCTCCCATCATTCCAGAGACCAAGCCAAAGGCTTTACATTTCACAGCTAATTAGCAGGGAAACAGGACCACACTGAAGGAGATTTCTTTTCAGTCCAGTAATTTCCCTTTAGCTCGTCCTATCTCACCTTGCCGCAAACATTCAGTTTTAACATTTCCTGGTTGATGGTGTCTGAAATCTCAAATTTAGCAGCATATTTCCAGGTGTGACTTTCCCTTCCTTTCCACATGGGAGTTCCAGCTGTGCAATGGCGGTGAGGATTGTACCTTCTTCTCAGCATCATTTAGAGGCCCCCCTTGAAGTCATGCACGATAAACCCTTTATCCACGGCTACAATGCTCCCGGTGCCCGATTTCCCACACATGTGATTCCATTTCAAAAACACAATCCGAACCGTTTTCATGGTCATGTCATGTTACAACGTTGCAAGTGGCCCGTAAACAAAGCAAAGGGCCGGTGTTGGACCATTTGAGGAGGCACACATAAACCTGGGATACAGATCTAATTTCTGAACTATTTCATTATTACAACAGGTACTGCGTCTCCAAGTATTTTTACTTAAATTCCTTGGGTGGCAGAAATCAAAGCCGCACCAGGTTAGCATTAAAGAGAAGTGAAGTCAAAATATCTGGAAAACCTGATACTTCAAATGCTATGTGAAAGGCAAACTGTCTGAAAACTAATTTCTCCCAAGAATGAGCTGTAGTCTTTGTTTTCCAGTCTCTGTAGGAATAATCTTGTGGGATCCATGCCTGTGCTTTAATATTTTGGAATAAAACATAGGTGCTCATGCCAGATGTATGGAAAGAGTATGCCAGCTAATCTAAGAATTTTAATTAATGATTGAAATGGATATCTTTTCTTTTCTTGTTCAGGAGGACATTAAGCCTTTTAATTTTGTATTGGTCCAAATCATGAGGAGAAGGCAAAGGACAGAAAAGACAAAGCAGCAGGAGGAGTGGCTCTTAGCATCTTCTCTGAGTCTCTTGGAACATTGCAAAAGCAAACAGAAAAAACAAAACAAAACAATCCAGAATGATAACAATGAGGAGAAACCTTTGTTTTGAATAAAGACTCAACACAAGATGCCCCAGAGATCCCTTCTATCTGAATCCCATGACTAATTTTGTAGCAAGTGTGTGTCTGCATGCAACACTCTTTGCTGAAGGCAATTCACTCCTTCGTACAGCCTGCTCTCCCATTGGCAGTAGGTCTCAACAGTAAGGGCATATTTTTTTTCTTTAAGCTTTCCAAAATCAGTCATAGTTCTGTCTTTTAGAATACCATAGAACAGGCCTACCCTCATTTTAAATTTCATATTCAAAGATAATGACTGTAACTCTCGGCATGTCTTCATAAGTGACTAGAGTTGCCACTAGTGGGGACAGAACAGAGAGGTCAAGGGGGTCTTGGTGCCTCTGGGTCTCAGGGACTCTGATGAAAGGAATGGGGGCCATGGGATATGATGAACTGCCTGGCACTGGATGCTGGTACTTCATTCCTGCCTCTCCTCCTTGGTCCAGTTCTCTCTTATTCTGCCCATAAGCAGAATAGCAGAATGGTTAAACCTAAACTCCTAAGAAATGAAAAGCCCTAAGAGCATCAGAAACACATTGTCAAGACAGAGCACTGAAGAGAAGCAAGAACTCAAGGGAGAGTCCAGTTTACCGCGTCTAGGTAAACTGTTTAAGGCAGACCCCACTGTTGCCTAAACAGTTGAAATTTGGATTAAGGTGAGTGTTTAGGGTTAGTGTTATCTTTGGAGCCTGATAGTTTCTAACTCATGAATATTTCTATAAAGAAACTTCATATCCTTTGCCATACACTCCAATTTTTTTCCCCATTTCATTATGCCACCATGGACCTGTAATCGTCTGAAAATTACTGAAGAAAGATCCCAGACTCAGATAGTATGCAAAGACAAAGAGCATTTATTTTGCCGAGACAACCACCATGCTGGGGTCAACCATTCTTCGATGGTGATCTTAGACAAAGGCAGGCAGGCCTTCTTAAAGGGCATTAGGGGCATTTTCTAGAAAGATTAGGTGATCTACAATTTCATTGGTGGTTACTAGGGAATCACAGGGTTTAGTTTTTGATTGGCTTGTGCCAGGTAGCCCGTGGTCTGCATTCCTATGTTATGAATGTTTAACCATAGAAAGAGATAGGGCTGCCCAGCAGAGATGGTACACCCTGAGATAAGATATTTTCCATTCTTGTCATTGTCCCCAGGCTGTTCTTTGGGAGGGGTTTTATGACCATGTTTCTGGGATTCATGGTCTGTTCCTGGAGCGGTGCCTTCTGACCTTCTCTTTGAAATCAGGCCTGATCCTTATGTGGAGACAAGTGGGACATTTGTCTCAACTCAAGAGAAATATCTTTTCATTTCAGAGAAGGTGAGGGTGATCATACAGCACTTCTGCTCTCAGGGGGTTGAGAGTCTTCTCTGAGCAGAAGATGTGAAGAGATCAATTATAGTATAGGGGTGAAGTACTGTGACAAAGTACTGTGACGGAGATACAGGAGCAGTTTTGGGGTAATAGAGAGGCCAGGTCAGAGTCCTTTTGTCTGCATAAGTTATACCAAGGGCCTAACATTTGATCTGGGTGCTGAGAAATAAATCGTAGTTCTCAAGTGCCATGAAGGCTGGAGGAACTTCTTCATAGGCTGTGAAGTTAAAGGATCTGGTGTGTTCGCGATCTGAGAAAAATACTCACCGAGGCAAGAGAGGGCTAGGGAGACCCCAAAGATTGGATGCCTCCATTGGAAAAGGTTTGTGAATCAGAACTTGCTGGGTTGGGTTTTTCTATTTCCTTTTCTTAATCCGGGCAGTGAGATTATCAACTTTATTTTCTAAATTTGAACCAAATTTTAGCATGATCATTTTTTCCTGTAGATGAATGGGAGAAGAAGAAGAATAAAAACAACATCATTATCATCAACAACAACAACCCCCAAAGCAAAAGACAGTGCTACAGTCCTGGGATGAGATGATGTGGGTCTGAATGGAAATGTGGCAGTAGAGGTGGGGATGCCTGAATATTTTCATTGTCATTTCTGAGGAGTGATTTAAGATTGGTGTCTGGCTATAGATGAATGGGGAGAAGAAGGGCAATCCACTGGGCTTATGTCAGGGTCCACAGAGACCGGATGGAGACTTTCAACATTTCTATGACTCTGACCATATGATGCTGGATTTATTTAGGAATTTGCATGTGAGGCTCCTGTGTGCATTCAAACAGAGACGACTGTAGGCAGTGTGCTATTGGGTCTGCCAGAGAGGAACAGACTCTGTCAGGCATACAGCTGTTGAGTTTGTTGATAGCCCAAGAGCGCTGTGGCATTGTTTGACTAGTGGACTTAGCATCTGTGGTAGGATAAACTCCTGGTGTTTAAACTTCCATTGATACCCCCGATGCTGCTCCAATTGATGATGCCCTCAGTGCTGCTCCAATTGATTCCCCCAGGGCTGCTTCATGGATGCCTCCAGTCCTCTGCCATCAATGCTAGTGCTGTTCCCAATGCCAGTGTCTGAGCTGTTCTCAGCCCCTTCGGGGAACATTCCTTACCACTCACTATTCCTTTCCATGAGTCAGATTCTTGAAACCTCTTGTTAGCTGTACAGATCTGTCTACATTTCTAACCCCTCTGTAACTTCCCACAGCCTCCTTCTTCCTCTCTCTTATGAGGAGAATATTTAACCCTCAGCCATGTGGCCCTTTGTGAGTTCCACTTACATATACTTTATATACAAGTCCTGTGCTTTTTTGTGCCTAGTCATACATATTGGCTTTTCTATTGTTAATCTGTCAACTATTAGTTCTAGAAGACTCCGTGTGATCTTGCAGCAGGAAGCTTGTTGTTTTGAATAAGACCTTGATGTCATTTTTCATCATAGCTTTATATTTGTCCCCTTTGGGGACTGTGTCATAAATGTAGACTCTAAGAGGGCGGTAGGCATTCTGATCTGTTTTATTGTGATTTCATTTTGGGTTATTTGGGGGAATGCCATAATAGACGATGTCAAGTTCCTTGGAACTGAAGAAACAGGGAGACGGGTCCAGGAGTATACAGCAGACTCTCAGTTGACTTACTGGCAAAGAGAGGTCAAGGGAACAGCAGGATGAGAGTCAGATGAAGGGGGATTACACAATAGTCAAGACAAAACTGGCTTTATACAGCTGCATGTGTTTTATCCTAAGCCTGTACAGATGATGTCAGGCATCGTCTCGGTGCTGAAGATCTGCAGGCCACTCTCTGCTTTTTATTCATTTGTAGTGCTCTGGGAAAATATGAAGGGAAAAGGCCAGGATTACTCAAAGGCAATTATGGAGGTATCATTTAAGATGGTGACAGCCAGGCTGGGCTCCAACTTGGACTTCTCGAGGGGCTGAAGACAAACATTGTTTAAGAAACAATTGAGTATAAATAATCAATTAATACACTTAAAGTGATTCTGCAATTATTTGTCCCAGAGGTTTTTTGTTTTTGTTTTTGTTTTTTTTTTGTTTTGTTGTTGTTGATCTTGTTGTTGTTTTGGTTTGGTTTTGAAGCAAAATGATATGAATCACAAGCTGGCCTCAAACTCCCTGTGTAGCCAAGGATACCTTCCTGGTAGCCCTGCTTCTGCCTCCCATGCAGGGGTTACAGGCCTGCACCTCCATACTTGGTTTATATGATACTGGGTCTTAGATCCAGAGCTTCATAAGTACTTTACCAACTGAGCTACGATTTTTAACCCAATGCAGTAATCCTTTTAGAAAAAAAAGTGTACCTTTTTCATTGGCTTTGATTCGAGGCTTTGTTATGTGGTCCAGACAGCCTCAAACTCATGAGACTGCATCTGCCTCAGTCTCCTGAATTCTAAGGTAGCAGACTAGTGTCACCATTGCTGGCTAAGCATAGTCTCAAAAATTCAAATCCTTCCTAATGTCTGATGCTACCACCTCCTCCCTTAAACTCAGAACATTTATAACTAGGTATTAAAAAATGTTAGACACTCTACTAGCTGAATATTATTTCTTTCAACTTAGGAGTAGAAAGAAAATCTTTATTGAATGATGTATGTATAATGTCTCTGGTGAACGAGAACTGAGTTGCTGTTTGGAAAGATTAACCACTGATTAATGGCTGAACAATTATTTTCCATTTATTCTAGAACAGGGGGATATTGAAGAACTTTTACTCCTGAGGGAAACAAACTGTAAAACTTAGTGCATGTGCCACCCTCACACAGGCACTCTCACACACACAAGTACACACACACATAACACGTACACACACACACACAAACACAGGAGTAAGCACACTACACATGCACACACACAAACACACACATATGTGCACACACACAAGCACATACACATGCATACACACAAGCATACACAAGCACACATACATGTGCACACACACTTGCACACACATACACAAGCACATAAATATAAACAGATACACATGTGCACACTTGCACACACAGAAATATACACAAACACACAAGCACACACTCGCACAGACACTTGCACCCACATACACATGCACACACATGCATACAAACACACACATAAGCACACATACAAACACACATATACATGTACACACACTTGCACACACACATGTACACACACATACATGCTGGTCCCATTGTCTCCCACACTTACATGTGAGCCCATCATCAATGTTATGGAATTAAGAAGTAGGCCCTCTAGATATGATTAAAGTACTCATGGTTGAGACTCACAAGTATGAAAAAACTAAAGAGAAATCCCTAAGCTCTTTGGTCTTTCCAACTCTTGCTATTTGAGAGCACTGTACTTAAGATAACATGTGAGAAGCAAGGAGGAACTCTCATATGACAGTGAACCTACCAAAATCTCATCTGAGCTCTCCAACCTCCAGAATGACAAGAGATTCATTTCTACTCTTACAATTATCCAATCTCAGGTGTTTTGTTATAGCATCAAAAATAATGTAAAATGCAAAACATCTAATTCATTATACATATCCATTTATTATCTACTATCTATTGATTTATCAATCAATCATCTCTCATTATTGATACAGAATCCTTGTCTTCGAGATGCTACTTTTGGTTGGTCTCAAGAACTCCTACAGCGACTTGAGCCCTCATTGCTCTCCAATCTCCTGCTTCAGGAAAAGCAGGTACAAGCAGTGCTCAGACGAAGACCTTCAAGGGCACACAATGAGAATCCAATCATCACCTGAAAAAAAAAAAAAAGATCTGGTAAAGGCAAAAGTTTTGTAAAATCCCTAATGGGCATTTTCTTCATCTTTATAAATTTGCAAGGCTAAAGAGAATTAATTATAATGTTAGCAGAATCGAACACACACTCACAGAATCGATATTAAATGTACAACTCAAATACACACATTTCATAATAGAAATCAGTTCCAATCCCATTTCTTTATTGGAACCACTGGTGAAGATGCTGAAAGTTTGGTGTCTCCGTTGCATTTATCACTGTTTCTTATTTTGGAAAAGTCTCCTAGTTGTGGTGACTCAGTTGTACCTTCTATGAAGCAGGAATAATAACTGTCTTGCCATACCAAGAGGATGTTATAGTTTGGGTCTTAAATGTCCCCCCCAGGGCTGTATTTGAATAGTTCTATTGGGAGGTGGTGTGACCTATAGGAGATGAGTCCTAGGGGAAAGAGGTTCACTGGAGCATATTCTTCATGTCCCTTTCTTCTCTCTGTCATTACTTCCGAATCACCATGGGATGAGTGCACCCTCAGTCACAGGATGTTTTTGGTCAGATGTGTTGACTTTTTCCAGACTCCCAAAATATAGAACCAAATAACTAAAGACCCAAACCCCTGCAATCAGTGACCAAAATAAAATGTTCTGCTTTCACATGAGCCATCTTGGTGTTTGTCACAGCTGTGGAAAGCTATCACAAAGGACTGATGGAGTGAGTGCTTGCAGATGGTGTGTGCCGTTACTGCTTCCATACACACAGGGTGCATCTTTGTTTCTGGAGAGTCTGGCCTGACTCTTGTGTGGATTTACTTGAGCTCCGAGCTCAGGTTCCCCACTCTGGCACAGAATGGGTTAAAACAGAGGGAGCCACACAGAGTGCTGCAATTGCTCAGCTGTGCTTGCTTCAGCCTTGGATTCCAGGCTAGCCTTGGAGGAGCAAGCTAGATGAGGCAGAGTGAGGCCATGCTTTGGAATTGCGATCAAATCTCTCCTAATTGTTCCAGGGTGGGCTCGGCTTTGTTGCTTCTCTTGTAGTCCTCTGGAACATGTGTTTGTTACCAAGCTATATTATGTGTTTATATTATATATGTTTACAATACTATATAGCTATCTTATATATGTTTACAATACTGTATTGTAAATACGTAGTGTAGTACTGAGCTCTCCCTAGGAATAAACCCACAAGGAGTGTCAGACCAGATCCCCAGAAACAAAGATGCATCCTGTGTGTGCAAGCAATAACAGCAAACACTGCTTGCCCCAGCTCTCTAGGTCCCAACCACCAGCATTAGAGCCAACAAGCACTGTTAGTCCTCTGTGTTTCCACACTGAAAGCCATCTTTCCACAGCTATGACAACACCCAAGAAGGGTTTCACTTGAAGGCAGAAAGTTTTATTTTGGTCATTGATTGGAGAGGTTTGGGACCTTGGAAATGTAAGCATATGTTTACATTTATCTCCAAGTTTAGATCCAGAACTTTTAAAGTCTGGTTACAGACTCGGGGTTATCCTGGACCCGGGTAAGAAGGTCTCTCAGAATCAGTGACAAACTCTGTAGAGAGCAGTGCTGGACTTGTGTAGTGGATACCTCTGTGGCTGGAAAACTGAGAATCACAGGACTTCTTCCCTCTGGGGTGCTTAACACAAGGTCAGACTTCTGGGGGCTTTTCACAGCTGGAAGCAGTTGTTTCATTAAATAAATGACCCTCAGTGTCTCTTTAGCCCAGTGGTGTGGGGAGGAAGGATCTGAACAAAACTGCGCAGCTGTTGAAAGCTCACCTGAAATTATGGCGCAAAGGTTTGTCTGACCTCATGTAGAGTGGTTATGCAACGTGGCAATCGTTAATTTGTTGTCTGCCATCTGCACATCTACCCTTATAATAGATGACTTGACAGGCGCTTCCACTGAACATAGCGCTGACCTTATCAGCAGAGGGCGCTAGAGGGACATTGCAGATTAGACAGACTATCTTTCTGCTTCCGGCTTGCTAGCAGGGTACTACTTCCTGCTTAATTTGCATTTCATTACTATTCATTCCTGCGGGAGGCTCTGTCCAGCTACACAACAAGACTGCACGGTTCCAACCTACCACTGCCACTGGGCAATGCCTCACTCTCTCAGTACACTCCACTGTAGAGAGAATATCTCGTGTGCTGTATGGATATATCAACTGTCAATTTAAAAATCTAGGGCCTATAGGAAAGGCGAGAATAGAAGGTGGGACATCGGGAAGGTATGAGGACAAACATTTGGTATCGGAGCAGAGGCAACCAGTCACGTGGCAGGATGTAGATTAGTATAAATGGGTTATTCTAAACTATTAGTCAGGGACCGAGCTTAGCTATATGGCCTAGATACTCGTAAATACGTTTTGAGTCTGAGTCGTTATTCCAGGGAACTTGAAGGTGGGAAGAAAACAGCACGTTACCCCTCACCTGCTTCTCTTGCCTCCTTGAGAAGATGGAGCCTTGGTTTGCCCGCAACACTGAACCTCCTCTGGCCTGGACAGGACAGGCAACTTACCATCCACTCCAGCACCTTTTCTGCAGTAGCCGAGGTCCAGCCTCACTTTCCCAGCCTCTACCTCCATTCCTTCCTGTGCTCTCCAAGCCTTACTTTAAAACGACAGCCCTTGACTATAATCTAGTGACTTTTTTTTTGTAAATACTTACTGGAACACAGCCACACTCATTCATTTGGTCTCCGATGGTCTGTTTTTGAGATGGCAGAATGGAATCCTAGTAACCAAGCCTTAATGGTCTGTGAAGACTCTGCTATCGCCATCTGGTCTCTTACAGAATAAAGTTCACTGGCCTCTATTTTAGAGTTCTCTCTCTGTTACAAAGTCGCTACGTTGCTACAAGTAACACAGTGCTTATTTATTGTGAAATGAAATTTATCAGCTCAAATTGCAAAGTCATTTCTGTCTCCTGATTGATTGGACGGACCATGCTATGTGCTCTAACCACACACTACAATCCAAAAAACCAGTACCATTTTAGTTTGCAAAAGCATCAGCAAGTATTCTGTTTCCAAACGCAAAATTTCCAAGAACAAGGAAATTCTGTGGGTCTGGATGGCTACTGCTTATTATGTGGGAGAAAGGAACAAATAGGGAGACCAATCTTAAGTTAATTATTTAGAGAAACCATGTCACGACATCCACACCCTTTCCATTTGTTGCATTTGAATGTAGTCCAGATGCCTACTATATAATAGGATTCTAGACAAATGAATTGATCCGTATGTACATGACTCTAAGAAAATAAGAAAACAGACCATACGGCGTTTTCCTTTGAACAGGAAGAAATGAAGTAATAAAATGATGATTAAGCAAGGGGCATTTATCCCCCTCAAATATTTACTCAGATCCCATGAAAACTATAAGAAAAGTACAAAGAAAAGAGATGTGTCTGCGAATACATTATCTTAAGCTATATATGCAAATGGGGTGGAAAACGCAACAAAAAATAATTTCCTCCTGGAACATTCTGATAATTGAGCCAGGCACTGAATTTTCAGCTTGCATTAGCTAGGCAGAGCCCAGAGCTGTTTGCATGGGAGGACCCAGCCATACAAGGGAGCATGCTGGGTTCACTTCAATAAGCAGCTGTGGACCGAGGTCAGTTCTTATTTTATTTAGCATTGTTCCTTCATTCTGAGATCACACTCAGCTAATTACTTGCAGGAGCAGCGCTCATTAAGGAGAATAACTCATTTACACAGAGGAAGTCTGCAGACGGCCCTTTCGCCTTTATCCCCTGCCTTTATTTTTCTCTGATTGGGGGACTGAAATGTACAAGAATGAAATCAAGGCACTTCAAATTCTGATTTCTTGTTTCCCAAACATTCAAACGTTTTTGTGGACAGAAATTAGCTTTCCCCGAGTGTTTCGAACGAAAATTTACATTTTATCCTCTTTACAGGGCGAGCACTGTGTTCATGGCATCTGTGTGTCTGCACACAGAGCGCTTTGCTATGGTGAGCATGCGCGCGTCCCTCTGGCTGATCCTCATCCCCGGGTGGAAAGCTTTGGATGGCAAGGTGATATTTCTCTACTGTTTACAAAAGCAGAAAAAAATTTCACACTTTTTGAGCACTGCAGCTATTTGAGCACCTTGGAAGCTACCCATAAGCCACTCTAAACAAACCAACCGGTCTACAGGAAACCAAAATACCCGTTAGCACTTTTCGGTTTCACAAAGGATGAAGTTTTCTTAAATGCACCAAATAAATTTAAGGAGTGCCTTTTCTTTCTAGGCCTTCATACAACGTCTGAAATATAGGTCACACAGCGGTAAGAAAAGAAAACAAGTTTCTTTTTTTTTTTTATTACGTATTTTCCTCAGTTACATTTTCAGTGCTATCCCAGAAGTCCCCCATACCCTCCCCCCCCACTCCCCTACCCACCCATTCCCACTTTTTGGCCCTGGCGTTCCCCCGTACTGGGGCATATAAAGTTTGCGTGTCCAATGGGCCTCTCTTTGCAGTGATGGCCGACTAGGCCATCTTTTGATACATATGCAGCTAGAGTCAAGAGCTCCGGGGTACTGATTAGTTCATAATGTTGTTGCACCTACAGGGTTGCAGATCTCTTTAGCTCCTTGGATACTTTCTCTAGCTCCTCCATTGGGGGCCCTGTGATCCACCCAATACCTGACAGTGAGCATCCACTTCTGTGTTTGCTAGGCCCCGGCCTAGTCTCACAAGAGACAGCTATATCAGGGTCCTTTCAGCAAATGCTTGCTAGTGTATGCAATGGTGTCAGCGTTTGGAGGCTGATTATGGGATGGGAAAGCAAGTTTCTTTAGTCGAGCAGGAACATAGTAATGATTAGCCCCTAACTGCAATTTTATGGAAAAATACATAATGTCAATTAATTAGTGTATTTTGTTCAACTCAACTCCTAGGCTAGTGGTTCTCATCTCAAGCTTGCTTGCCCGTTGGGAATTAACCTTAAAACAAAACTGAGTGATGATATGCCCACCACTGGAGATTGGGTACCTTGCTTAGTGTATGGATAAATTATAGGGATTTGGAAAGCTCTTCTGGAGGTGGTATTGTGCAGACAAGTTGGGGGACCATCGAGTCAGCTCTGAGGATAAACCCATTCATGCCCTAGAGAGGCCCCAAGTCATAGAAATGTTTACTATTTTGGAAGCTACTCCTCTGGCCGGAGGAATAGCTCTTAACCTTGGAGTCTACGATGACCCTACAGAACTGTGTCCTAGACCCTTAAGAAGAGGACATTAGCCCACTGGTGCTGGTATGTCTGGGTGAGCAGGCCACCTTCCTTGAGTGTCTTAGTTACCGTCTACTGCTGTGAAAAGACACCAGGACCAAAGCAACTTCTAGAAGAAAGCACTGGGATGTGATTAGTTTCGGTGGGTTAGTCCATGATCTTCATGGTTGAGAACGTGGGAGCAGGCAGTCATGGGAATGAGGCAGGAGCTGAGAGCTTATATCTTATCTACAAGATAGAGGCAGACAGAGATGGAGAGACACACTGGGTCTGTTAAGGGTTTTTGGAATTTCAAACCACATTGCCAGAGACAAGGCCTCTGTAAATGTTGCTTCTATTTCCTCAGATGAAGGGATGAGATGTGAGCTGTGCACAAGCTGTGTGAATACACGGCTTGGGCTGAGCCCAGATTGTTTCTTTTTCTGCTCTAACTATCCCTAGGCCTAGGTTTGGAAGCTTCTAGCCTCCATACAATCTAATCTTCCAAGCTGACTGATTCAATCTGGATTCTCTCAGCTTCTGACTGAATTGCTCTGCCTGGCCTCATACTAACTTTGGCAATCTGTTCTAATCTTCTGGCTCCTTCTCATTTTCTGGCTCATTCTGTTTTCACCCGCATCTAGCCTGTTTTTTCTATAACCTATCTCTGTAGAGCTGTCTCAGTAAAACCATACACACAGTCATACAACTGAAAGACTCTGAGACGAGCCCCTCGCTCAGGCCTCAGGACAATAGCGGACACTCAAGAACTCACAATATACCAAGCTTGTTGCAAACCACATGAGGCTTTATTCGGGGAAAGCCAGAGCTCTGGGGACGACTCATATACCACGCAGGGGTAGAGGAGTCAACCTCGAGGGGAAAGAGGTCCCAGTTTTTATAGGCCCTCAGGGGAGAAAGGAGAAGGGGAGGAGTAGGGGATTTCCAGATCTAAACAATGTCTATTCTCAAGAAATGGGTATGGGAGGGGTACAAAGAAAGAGTCTGGTGCAGGTGTAGCAACTCAGGATTGGCTGGGCTGTGGTTGCTGGGGAGATTTTCCGACTCTTTCTCAGCAACCAATATCACAAACACCTGGCAATGGGCTTCATCAGTGGGCACACACATGGGTCAAGGAACGGTCAAAACACTGGCAGACACACAGGTTCAAGGAGTGGACAGAGCATTGTGCACCTCTATTTTTCTAAATCAGTGAAGCTAGTTCTGCTAACACTGACATCTATCTTGCCAATTTCAGGGCTTCTGTGTCCTTTTACATTCTGTCAGGATCTTTCACAACCACCCTTTTTTTTTTTTCTCTCTTGCTGCTCGTAAGTAGCCTCTTTTCCTCTGCTGTTCTTGTATGAGTTGGGCATGTTCTATCTCTGACTTATTCTGTAAAATCTTTCTCTGATTCATCACTTTGTCTGACCCTCAATTAGATGTCACTTTCAACATGGCTGCTTCCTTCTACAAGCTAACCTTACCTTCATTGTTAAGGATAAAAGGTGTTTACTAAGGGTGTGTCTGTATTCCAGCCAGATCATAATGGAATCCAGGGTGTGTCTACATTCATCAAGCTGGATCATATCTTTGGATATGATTCCTTGCTAGAACAGCCATGTTGCTGGAAGAAAATTCCTCCACAGGTCACTCCTCCTAACCCTTCCCTAAATAGTTCCATTAATGAGGAACCAAGTACCAAAATATATAAGCTCACTGGGATCATTCTCCTTCAAACCACCAGATGGGGAAAGGAAAGAAAAGATATCTTTAGCCATGAGAGACAACTGTGGCTTCACAGGAAAAGAGTAATACTGGAAAGACTGAAGGCATAGAGGAGGAGAAGGAAGAGGAGGAGGAGGAGGAAGAGGAGGAGGAGGAGGAGGAGGAGGAGGTGGCTGTGGCCATCTTTGTCTTTTCTTTCTTCTCTCTGTCAGTCTCATTCTGTGATCCCTAAGTGTAGAACCTGTGACTCAACATCTCTTACATGAAACAGGATTTGGATTTGGGAGAATTCTGAAATTCTTGCCCATGTTACTGGAGACAGAGGGCGCAGTCTCCACACAGAGTTCGTTTAACTGTGGTACATATCGTGTACACACAGCCTTATGGTTTTTTTAGTGTGCCTCTTTTTTGGCTACAGCATGTCAAACCTGGAAATGTGTGAATTCTTCCTCTTGCAGGTCCTCATGCTGCTGCAGATTTTGGAGGCTTTTGGATTTTGAGGCTGTTTTGTGGAATATAACTCCCCGCCCCAATATAACTCAGTCAGACCTGCAGGTGGCTAGTGAAGGCTGGGAATGAAAGCAACAAATGAGCCCTGAGATGCATGGAAGACATTGATACTAAAAATAAACTTGATTGGTTGAGGTGACTCAACTGGTAGAGGGCTTTTGAACATGCATCAGGCCCTGGGTTCAATACTAGCACACTCTACTCTGTGCATGTGACCCAGGGGGACCAGAGCCTCAAGGTCATGGCCAAGGACACAGCTACCTGGAGGACAACTTGTCTATGACCTTGAGCCTCTGGTCCCTCTCAATTTTGAGGGGGGAGAGAGAGAGAGAGGGAGGGAGGGAGGGAGGGAGAGAGGGAGGGAGAGAAAGAGAGTAAGGGAGAGAAAGAGAGTAAGGGAGAGAAAGAGAGGGAGAGAGGGGGGGGGAGGGAGACTGAGATTTTTCTAGGGACTAGAGAGATGGTTTAGATGGTAAAGCCACTTACAGTCAAGCCTTAGTTTTATCCCCAGAACACATATGGTAGAAGGAGAGCACTGATTCCTATAACGTGTACTCTGCTCTCCATAGGTACACCATACAATCAATCAATCAATCAATTAATCAATAACTCAGAATTTTACACATCTAATTAACGGTTTTAACCAGTAGCTCTGTGTCGATCTTCTGAGCACTGTTGTGCATCAACACGAGGAGTAGGTGTACAAATGACAACAAGAGGCAGCATAAATCCCTGAAGGCTTCATTTATTTATAGCATTTAATTTTGCATTTATTGTCATGTTTTATGTATATGGATGCTTTGGCTACATGTGTGTCTGCCCACCACAGGCATGCAGTGCCTATACAAGCCAGAAGAGGGACTGAAATGCCCTAGGGCTGAAAATACAGAATGTGTGAGCTACCATGTGGGTGGTGGGGATCGAACCCAAGTCTCTGGAAGATTAATCAGTACGTTTAATCACTGAGTCCTCTCTCTAGTCCTGTACTAAATTGATTGCATTTTTGTGATTACAATCTTTTAAAAATTAATTTTTAGATGGTTACAGAATTTGAAATTTTCCCTGTCCCTTTTCTTTTCTTTAAACCTCTCATACATCCTCTAAAAGTCTCCTTCAAATTCATGGCCTCTTTTTTTTCATTAATTGTTATTGAATACACATAGTTATGTACAGATTCACATGTATTCCTAAATATAGCCCACTAAGTCCCATTTAACATTACTTGTATGTATGTTTCAGGACTGACCATGCAACATGGGACAACATTTGATGTGCTATTCCCTGGTGAAGACTTCTCTCCCAGCTTTCTTCCTTTGCCTATAGTTCTTTGTTAACATTTGTCCTCATACCCACAGCTAAGTGTAGCTTTCACTCCCCATCAAGGAAACAGATATTCTATAAATTAGGTAATATATAAATTAGATATTATCTAATTTTGTAAAATGATCAAGCTTGTGCACCTAAAACAATTTACGGACAAGACTGCACTTGTTGTGCAATGGTTGTGATATTTGTTTTCTTTCTCTTTTGTGAATGTCACCACAAGCTTGTATTCTTAAGTGTTCCTTTGATCATTTACTTAGTTTAGCATACAAAGTACTGGATTTCATCATGACACCTTCATAAATATGTATAGCTATATGTTGTCCTCATTAGCTCCCTCCTCCCCACCTCTCTAGCCTCTCCTCCTTCTCTTTTACTCTCCCCCTCCCTTCCTGTCAGGTATTTTCTGTTTCCCCACCTGCCTTAAGAATTCTCCCTTCCCAGCTGCAGGGGTTTGTAATCTCATAGGAAGAACAACAATATCAACTAACCAGAACCCCCAGAGCTCCCAGGGACTAAACCACTAAGCAAAGAGTATACATGGAGGAACCCATGGCTCCAGCTACATATGTAGCAGAGGATAGCCTTGTCAGGCATCAGTGGGAGGAGACGCCCTTGGTCCTGTGAAGCCTTGTTGCCTAGTGTAAGGGAATGTAAGAGAGGTGAGGCAGGAATGTGGGGGTGGGTGGGGGAGCACCCTCATACAGGTAAAGGGGAGGAGAGATGGGATGGGGGGTTGTGGAGGAGAAACCGGGAAGAAAGGCAACATTTGAAATGCAAATAAACAAAATAACCAATAAAAAAATCTAAGTATACCCTTCCTACAAACCCCTCCCAACATATAAACACACACATATGTATAAGAGAAAACATATGGTGTCCGTCATTTTGCATTTGAATCATTTATTGACTTTTGATTGCTATGTTTTTTTGGATACACATCCCTGAATTTTTTTGTTAAGCCCAAGACATCTATATCACACAAATGATCTTAAAATAGCACACATAATAAAAATAAGTAGAAACCATGTGCTTATTTTTAAATAGCACTAAAATAAAAATGTATAGATGTAAAATGTATAATAGAAGCACTAGACTTGGAACAAATTTGCAGCACGTATTAAAATTTTGCTTTAATATTTAATGGGTTTATATATTCATAATTGCCAACAGATAAAGTAGTGAAGATGAATCAAAGGGAAATTACATGGGAATATGGAGATTGTCAGAAAAATGTTAGGTGTTATTTTAACCAAGATCATGAAGTAGGGGGAACTAGCGTTTCTGAGAGCTATATAAAACCATGGACTGGAGGGTCTGGGAAGCTGGCACCATGTGCAAAGCGCTTCCGGGAAACATGAAGACAAGGAAGGCTCAGATCCTTAGAATCGTGTAGGCTGCACAGAGTTGGTGGCCACCTGCAACCCCAGCATTGGGGAGGCAGAAACAGAACCCCAGGGGGCAGGCTGGTAGCTAGACTACCTTCAACCAGAGTTCTGGGTTCAGGGAGAGACCATACCTCAAAAAGGATGTAGAGAATGACTGAGGGAAACACGGTGTCAACTCTGGGCCTCTGCATGTGCTCATACACTCTTGTACAGGCACCTGCACATAACATGTGCATACACATGTGTATACATGTAAACAAGCATTCATTCAAACACATTTTTTTCCACACAATCATTTTTGGGGAAAAACCTGAATAGTTTAACTAAGTTAAAATATACTTAGAGTGTAATTTTTTAAAAACAATTTGCAGAATCTGTCCTAGGATTCTAACAATATGCAGAAAGGAAAAAAATACAGTAAGTCTATTAAATCGTCTTAAATCAAGGGATAGATAACCTGAGGTTCTAGTATTAGTTGAAACACCCATTCTTGATGCTTAATGTTCTCTCAATAGTTCATGTAAAAATAAATATAGCTTTTATATATGATTGAATCTCTGTTTCCCCAAATTTCTAAAGTGAAATATTTTTCTCTTGATTTCAAAGGTGGATGTTACTACTGTGTAAATATTAATGACGGACACAACCCTCAGGTCCTGGGACATCCATTCCATTAGATTCTCCCAAGCATTTGTGTTCTAGAAGAGAGTGATGAACTTTTTATACAGCTGGAGAGTAAATGTTTTGGGATACGCAAGTCTCTGTCCTTGTTTATTCTTATGACCCCTTAAAACATAAAAATAAAAGAATTTCTTAGCCCATGGGCCATACAAAAAATAGGTTAGTGACTGTATTCAGCTACATATTGGCTGACTCCTGATGCTGCATACACACACACACACACACACACATAGTGTGTATGCTGGGGGCTATTTGTGTATTTGTGGGATGTTATTAGCTCAAATAATGAGAACACCCACTAGATCCTCTGCTTGTCTTATCTACTGTGATTATGTCATAGGGAATTTCAAACTGTGATAAATTGTCTTGTTGATAAAAGTTTTTCCGTAGTTCCATTTTTCACAGAATTTGAACTCATAGTTACCTATAGCATTTATAATGATGGCTGTAAATGATGGTCCTTACATTTTCCTGCAGCAACCTTGCATGTTTTGTCCTGGCACGGTGTTACGTATATTCAATATTCCTGGCATTATTTATCTATGGTCTCACTTAATACTATACAGAATTACCTCATCTTACAAAGAAAAAAAAAAAGCCTAGAAAAGGTGACGTCATTAGCACAATCAGACTAAGTTTAGGTTGCCGTGCATTAGGAAGACCCAATGCTCAATCTCGTTGATTTTGGGGTAAGATTTGGAAAGAGGGCTTCCAAGAGAGCATGGGCTTATCGTGGTATGTCAGTCAGCAAGCAGCCTAACAGTAAAACAGCAGCCTTCCAAGTCTTACCGTACCTGCATTCTCTCTGACCTAGTGTCTCTAATTAGAATTTTTTCCAAATGTATATTCTGACAAAAAAATTAATTAGGCTTATACCATATGTTTGTTGTAGAAATCAGTCACAAATATGCTTGATATATGGAGTGGAAGAAATATCATCAAAGACATCTCAAAGGTTACTAGAGAGATGGGGTGAGCTTGTGCAATATCCACTGAAGATCTGTGAAGGTTTGTGAAGCCCTGTGTGGGTGGTGACAGTCAGTGGGGTCTTTTATACGTTGCTTCTGTGTGTACTCTTTGCACAGTGTTATCCTCCACGGCCACATTCACTCAGGCAGAGATACAGCGTTGCCGTGTTTAAGAAACCGAACAGCCGCTGTTCTTGCAAGGGGCAGAGAGGTATTTTACAGCACACATTGCAGCCTAGCAAGGGCTACAATAACAGTAAAAGCCAGGAGATTATAGATGAGGGTGAGTGATCACCATGAGGAGAACTGAGACAGTTTGCAGGAGAGGTTACAATGGGTGCCCAGTAAATTCTTCCTAGTGGGCACAGAAAGAAAAAAGGCTGAATCAAAAAATCAAATCTGGAGTCCAAGTGACAAATCAAAAGCAAATAAACAAAAATGTGAACTGTGTTAGAATGAGCAAGATTTAAACCTGGAAATTGTGCTCCATCAGCTTGGGTTTTAATGAGTGAATGCACTCTTTCCAATTCAGTTCTAAGTGTTTTCCATGCAATGACCTTAACACAACATGGCTTGTGTGTGTTTAGCAGTTATCCTGTTAACTCATGACAATTGACGTTAACAGGCTTGGTATTTAAAACCAAAAACCAAAAAACAAAAAAACAAAAAAAAACCAAGACCATCGATTCCTGTTTGGTTCTTCTTAAACACTAAGTATCTCTTTTGCAGAGTGGGATAAGATACCATCTTGACTGTGACCTGTAATATCTCATCTTTTCCAAAATTGTAGAGGTAGCCTGTAGGCCAAAATCTCCATGCCCCAACCCGGGGAGATCACCTTCAAGACATCCATAGATGCATGGATATATATGTGAGAAGAGGGATTCCCAGCTATGTTTGAGCAGTAAGCCAGCCTGTAGGAGCTTTGCTTTAAGGACAGAGAAGGCTAAGCTCACTCCCCACTGCAGCCTGAGGAACTGCACACTAAGAGGTTGCTGGTGGCTTTCTAACCAGACCACATTTTTCTTGACTCGGACTCTCAGGCCTGGCGGCGCCTTTACTTGCTGAGCCATCCTGCCAACTCCTTTATTACATTTTACAGAGGGTCTTTCCACACGGTCGGGGCTGGCCTGGATCTTACTATGTAACCTGGGCTAGCCTTGGACTTGGCATCGTTCTGTTTCAACCTTCAGAGTGCTGCCATTATAGGCTCACAGCAACGTGGCCAGCTTTGGCTTCATATAGATGAATCAGAAAGTCACCGAAGTCAAAAGGAGTAGGAAGAAGAAGGTTTAATTCTTTTTTTTTTCTTGTAAATAATTGCATCTGAGATATAATTCTTCTTTAGAAACATAGTAGAGTGTCTGATCACGCTGGTGGGGAGACTTGACAAGGATCCCAGGGGCACTGGGAAGCCTCAGGAGTGTACCCACACCATCAATTACTGGGAGACCTCAGGATCAGTTACCCCAGGAGACAGCCACTGTCTTAACCCACCATGGCTTAGCTTCAATCCTGGCTTCTGATGGACTTGGAATCCTGTGGTGACACATGCACTATAAATTTGGTTACAGCTTCCCTCTGAGCCAACTTGACCACTCTGGCTTACAAAAATCACTATAAATTCCAAGATCAAATTGGTACAAGTGTTACTTTTCCAAAGGAAAAGCCAGATTCAGAGAAATGCCCTGTTACATTCTGTTGGATAGACCTTGCCTTGAATGAGCTCTCTCATGTCTGTCTGTCTGTCTGTCTGTCTGTCTGTATGTATGTATGTATGTAAGTGCATACATACAAGTGTTAGGGTTTTACTGCTGTGAACAGACACCATGACCAAGACAACTCTTCTAAAGGACATTTAATTGGGGCTGGCTTACAGGTTGTGTGGTTCAGTCCATTATCATCAAGGGAGGCATGGTGCTGGAGGAGCTGAGAGTTCAACATCTTCTTCCAAAAGCAAACAGGAGAAGATTGACTTCTAGGTAGCCAGGAAAATGATTTTAAAGCCCACGCCCAGAGTGATACACCTATTGCAAGAAGGGAACACCTACAAATAGTTCCACTCCCTGAGACAGGCATATTCAAACAACCACAATATGTATGTATGTATGTATGTATGTATGTATGTATGTATGTATGTATATGTATGCATGCATGCATGTACGTATATTTGTACCTATCTCTCTTTATATCTCTGTCTCTTCTTCTTTCCTTAATAGAATCTCTTAAGCATTATCAGGGAACTGAGAAGAGAACACAATTAAGAGGATGTTTGAGGAAATACATAGAAACTTAGATCTTCATCTTTGTAGGTTAGTTTTTTTGTGTTCATAGAAAAGTTTCACAAGAAGTATTTTGATAGACAGATGCCTACACCTTACTTGACACTGAAATATGAACATCTGAATCCAAAACTTTAAACCGTACGGGATTATCAGATCCATCTTTTAAAAAACATCATCTAAATATTTTTGATTTATTAGTAGGAAAAATAAAAGATTAACATTGAACATTGATGCTGGAAATCAGGGATTGATAGACTTGTGGAACAGCTGAGAAACCTGGAATTCTAAAAGCACCTCACTGAGGAATTACCATTACTGATTTTCACATGAGTAATTTTAATAAAGCAGTACAAAATTAAGCCATTACATTGTAGATTGAATATGTAATGGTTGACAAGAAAAGTAAACCCACTATAGGAAAATTTTAACTTGATGAACTCGTAAGAAAAACAAATGATAACTATTGGCAACAGTGGAGTGGGTATCATAATTGAATAAAATTAATTTTTATCATGATCACTTGTTAGGAAACAGTGAAAAACAACCAAGGCAACCAAAATCTATTGAGAATTCTAACCTTGAAGCAGAGGTGTGGCCTGTGGTCATGTGCTTAAAATGGATCTCAACCTGTGGGTCTTGACCCCTTCCAGGGTCACACATCAGATATCCTATATATCAGATATTTACATTATGATTCATAACAGTGGCAAAAATACAGTTATGAAGTAATAATATGATAATCTTAGGGTGGGGGTCACCACAACATAAGGAACTGCATTAAAGGGTCACACAGCTGTTGGAAGGATGAGAACCGTTGGGTAAAGTGTCCGTCTGTCCTACAGTGTACTCAGAATTCTAGCAGAAAGCCCGAGTTGTCAGCTACAGCACTAGAAAGGGTTTCAGCTTTCCCAGAGCAGCTGGCAACTGAGGCGGGGAGGGCTCAGACAGGGAAAATGATGAATCCCAAGGTGAAGACCACCCACATCATCCTGCACGTTGCCCAGACGTGCACAGAGACACCATTGAATTTAGCAGAAAGCAACAGCTAGACTGAACGCATTAAACAGACATTTCAGCTGCTGCTAAATTAAGCTGGCTAGAACTAATAAAATAGTCGGCCGTGCAAGTATTTGGAGGAATTACATCTTTAATATACTCCTGGCAAAAGTGTAAAATGGCAAACTGCTTTGGGAAAATGTGATGGATCCAGTTGGGCATCCATCAGCTATATAGTATTCAGCCATTCCACTCGGCGGCATCTGCCAAACCTCATGGACACGGAGCCAAGAAGATCCCCCAAGCTGGCAGGCAGTCTAGTCTGATGGAGAGTCCCAGGTCCCAGTGAGAGACCTTGTCTGAAAAACAAGGCAAACAGTTTCTGAGGACCAGCATGTGCATGAGCATGTATACCCACACCAGCACCCCCAGCCTCACAGATATTTATACACACACACACACACACACACACACACAAGGACCTGCAATACTGAAATGAAACATGTTCTGTGGACACATACAGATGCCCACAGTGTCTTCAGGGGACACTTACATATGGATGCCCGTGGCATCTTCATTTGAAAAATGGAAACAACCCAAAAAGTTGAATTTGAGAATGAATGAATGAATTTGAGAATGAATGAATGAATTTGAGAATGAATGAATGAGTAAATTTGAGAATGAATGAATGAAGCTGTTGTGGATAACTGTAATGCAGAATAGTACTCTGAAATAAAGAAATAAAGAACGCTGTGGGCAAAAGGCAATACACAGCATATTATTACATTTATATCATATTGTATAAGTCACAAATTACAGTAACAGGAAATCTGTGGCTATCTGACGAGGGGTGGGAAGACGGAGTTTTGGTAGAGATATTTGCTTTGTGGGGTGATCACATCTTCATTCCCTAATCTGTACAGTAACACTCATCAGTTGGTACCCTCTAATTATACCATGTCTCTTGCTTGGTTAGAAAATATCAGTAACAATATTCTAGATATTTTCTGGTGAAGCACACATTATCTGCCTCATTTCTTCTTTCCTTAAAACATGTAATTGCCCTGGAGGTACAAACCAGCAGTAGACTCCATATGCTGAAGAAGTGTGGGGAGACCAGTTTTGTTCTCTATTCATCTGGAGATGTCATATCTGCCTCAGTACCCATGGGCACTGTCTCTGGAACCTCGCTCTCCCCACAGTGTTTCCAGTTCTAAGTTTGATCAGGCCCTTTGTGGAGAATGTCATAGAGCTTATGATGTAGGCACATCTTATATCTTAAATCATCTCCAGATGACTTCCAGTGCCCAGCAGACTGGCAGACTGTAAATGCTGTGAACGGCTGTCATTTTGTTTAGCAAATGATAACAAGAATCAAACAAAAACAAGAGCTCTACACGTTCAGGAAGACACAATCTTTGTCTCATCATGTTCTTGACCTGAGCTTGTTGGATCCAGAGATGCGGAACCCATAGCAATAGGAAACCATCTGTAGTAACATTCACACAGATGCATTAAAGCTATAGACTGGAGGTATACATGAAATGGTGGCACAGAAAAATGACTCTGGGAGACGCTTTAATCAACTTAATGGAATATCTTACTGTCAACCCTGGGCACTCACCACCAATACTAAAATACCCTCTCTGTGAACAGCTGAATCGGAACTTCAGATACCTTGAGGATGTGCCTGACATTTGATGAACACTCTTCTAACACTAGAATTTAAAACAAACAAACAAACAAACAAACAAAAAACCAAAACCCCAAACCTAGAAATCTTCTAAGACTTTTGTACATGAATGATGTATTTTGATTATATCCATCTTACCCCCACCTCCAACTCTTTCCAGACCCCCAATCATCCCCCCTCTGTGTGTGTGTCTCTCTGTGTGTGTCTGTATATATTTGTATGTGTATCTGTGTGCATGTGTGTATCTGTGTGTGTCTCTGTGTGTGTGTATCTGTGTGTATCTATGTATGTCTGTGTATATTTGTGTGTGTGTATCTGTGTGTATCTCTGTGTGTCTGTGTGTATTTGTGTGCAAGTGTGTAACTGTGTGTGTCTGTGTGTATGTCTGTGTGCATGTGTGTCTGTGTGTATCTGTGGTGTCTGTGTGTATCTCTGTTTGTGTTTATATAGTTTACTGAGTCCCATTAGTGTTGCTACTTGGCTAATGGGTGTGAGGCTATTTAATAGAACATGGTCAGCTTGCCAGAGGCCACATTCCGGTGAATATTACTCTCCTTCCCGGAGTAGCCATCAACTGCCACAGCTACACAGCTGGGTGAGGTTTCACGGGCTCCTCCCTGACCCATTCGGGAGTGTTGACTGACTCAAGCTTGTTCAGGTCGTATGCAAACAACCATTGCTACTCTCAATTCCTGAGTGTGGTGGCCCTATAATGTCCACAGGACACTGCCTTCCAGGAGTCCCTCCTTCCTTCTGGTCGTTTCAAACTTTCTCCCCCATCCACATTTTCTCCCCTGGTGTTCACTGAGTCTGGTCTGAGGTGGGGATGGTGTAACGACAGAATTTTAAAACCATCTTTTAACAAATGAGTCTTTATCAATTATTTTGGGTGCTCTGAGGATATGAGCCATGTATTCATGTTGCAAACAATATGCTTTTGTGTATAGTAAACTGGTCTCCACTGTGATCTAATAAATACAATAAATATTATGCCTTGGTCTTGGCTAACTTTAAAGTATTAATTTACATAATATGAATTATGGGAGCTATGCATTGTAGTGTTTATTTTCCTGGATGAAAGACTGTAAAGAAAATAGACATCTACTTACCATAAAGAGGCAATATTGAAATCCATCTTAAAACTTAAGATTCCCTAAAGGGGCTATCATTAATAACCCTGTTTAGATATGTGCTTCCATAAGTATAACTCAAACAGTCCATCATCTTAATGCTACAAAACCTCTACCAACTTTACAAGAATGAGCATCAATTTGGTCTATATTGTCAATCAAGGTCATTCTTACATTTTACATGACAGTTCTTTTTGCTTCATTTGCTTAAAGCTCTTTTACATATTTACATAACTCAACTCCAACAAATTCTCCACAGAAGGTAAAGTGAAGAAGTATTAAGGTTAATTTTACAGTTCAGAAAATAAAAATACCTGGTGGTTATCGGCAATTCTGGTTTGTTAACTTTCCTAACTCTAAACTGTAATTTCCTGAGCATCTTAAAATTTACGTGAAAGAAAATTTTGTATATAGCTTGTTGGCACGTAAGTAGCAATAGCTTAGGCATGATTCTTACAGCCATTCCCTACACACTATCACTAGAGAAGGTTACCAATTAGTTACAAAGTTACTGATTAGTTACAAAGTTACTTCTTCAACAGCTCTTGAACATCTCTCTCCAGGTAGTTTACAAAAACGTTGAGCTTCATTTGTAATTCGGGATTTGACTTTAGTCAAGTGTCCTGGTGTTTTTGCCAGCTTGATGCTAGCTAGTTATTTGGGAAAGGGGAGTCTTGTTAAGAAAATGACTCTGTCCAATGGCCCCTGGGAGCATCTGGGGGGCATATTCATGGTTAACGATTGATGTGGCAAATCTCAGCCCTCGGTGGTTGGTGCCTTCTTGGGCATGTGATTCTGGGTAAAACAGAGTAAGCCATGCCCTCTGCCTTAGTTCCTGTTTCTACATTCCTGTCTGGATGTCAGTTTCTGCCCAGATGTCCCTTAGTGAGAGACTGTTACCTAGAAACTTAAGATGAAACACAGCCTGGTTGACTCAGGCTGTAGTCTTTATCACATAAATAGAAACCTGACTAAGAGAGAAATTGGTACCAGGGGTTTTGCTGTGAGACACTCGGCTATGTGTTTTGGGGGAGAACTGTGGTGACGTCGGAGCTTTGGGGAGCACTATTAGTGAGTGCTCAGAACTTGATTGACTACTGTAGTGGGAACCTGGGAGCTGATGCAGAAGGTAGAACAGGTGACGGAGGCCTGGCTTGTAATGCTCCTCGGGAAAGCAGAACCCTAACCAGGACCGCTGAGTAATATTTGTAATTAAGTATTTGTGGTTCTGATCAGCAAGAGTTGAAGAATCAGCTAGGATTATAAATTATAGGACTATAAACACTAAAATGAAATCTTTGCTTACTGAAGGCTGCTGCGCTGAAATGGAGAACTTATTGGCGATTAAGAAGAGACCTGTATTGTCATAGTGCAATCTCCTGGGGTATTTCTCAGGGTCAGCACACAGAGGCTGTGCTCCAGAGACAGTCGAGGCTGTATCACACAGGCTGCGGGACTGTCTGTGTGTAAGATCCTCCCATCCCCACATGGTATTGGTTTTAAAGGCTTGAAGGGGTCATTAGGAGCAGCTGAGGCTTGACACTGTATGGCAAGTCTGAAATCACCTCAGTGCAGGCCACTGGTGGGGGTTCAGCCTCAGTTACAGTAGGGAACTCAGCATAGAAAAGATACTGTGAATGAAAAAAAGAGATAAAAAGGAATAAAGAGGAAAGGATGTGACTGCTCCTAGGTATGGTAGGGGAGAAAGTTTAGGTTTATTGTAGATAAAAAGGTGAGCATAACCAGAGGTGGGGACATCCAGGAGGGTTCAGGGTGGCATGTCCCTGAGTCATGGGGGAGGGGGGAGGGGAAAGGAGAAAGGAGAAGGGATGGAGGTGCAGCAGCCAAGAAGGCGAAGAAGACACAGAAGGGCAGATAGGGGAAACACCTGGATTATATAGGGAAGGACAGCCCAGCCCCCTGGGATGAACAGTGCAGGGTAGGGGGCAGGGTGTACAAGCCAGGAGGACCCTGAAACAGATGCAGGCTGAGGGATGCTTGGAGAACCTGGTGGCAGGATCTGCTCTGATATGTTAACTAGGCACCTCAGTCGTTTGTCCCAAGGTTTGAGACTTAACAACCAGTATCATGGAGGACCACCAAAGCAGCAGCAGGCATAGACTGGAGCCAACTTGAGCCTTCCAGACAAACTCTGTGTGCCATGAATGGATGAGCTAGGCAAATGCAGGCACCCAGTTCCTTGGGAGATGGGAATATCGTCTTAGCTATTTGTACCTTTGGAGTTATGTTTTCCTTTGATTTAGTTGTGAATTTGCCCATGGTTATTCTTTCTTGGAGCAACAAAGTATGCCAGAGTCCAGTTTCAGATGCTAGGTTCGGGTCCTCAGACAGGGAAGGGGAGCTGGTGAAAGTGAAGACAGCGACCACCTGTTGATGGTCAAGCAAGCAGCCCTGAATAGCTCAAGGTGTCTTTATTTATATAATCACAATTGTGCTTGTCTGAGCAGTGATGTAATTGGTTATTTTGTTAAAAGAAATCATAACATCAGCATTATAAATGCTCCATCATTACAAAAAGTTCCCAATGGTTTGCCTTCCTCCCCACCCCCTCCTGCTGGGTCAATCACCCTCCCTCACCCCAATCTTATTTTGCTCTACAAAGCACAATTTCAGCAAGCCAAAAATAAATGTCTAGGCAGGGATATCCTGTAGACATGAGCACCTACCCAGCTGGTAGCAAATGTGGTTATGTAGTTATGCAAGGTAGAGACTTTTGTGGATATAAAAGTCCAGTCATCAATTAGCACCCCCCAATCATAACACTTTTTAAATTGTACCTATCAATTCCTGATGTCATCTTTCTAAGAACCATTTTCAAGTCTATTGATCAGGCATAACTCCCCTATTTTCTCAGTCTCCGCTGATCAGACATAGCTTCCCCATTTCGTGTCCCTGTTGACCAGACCTGTCTTCCTCAGAACAGTTATGGACTCACTGCTCTGCACAGCTTCCACGGGCTTACTCAGTGTGGCTGTGCCTGCTTCTCTTAAGACGTGATTATAAATGTCGCAGAATTCTCAGGATGAATGGTTTCATCTGAGGATCGATAGAGGCAAAAAGAGGACAGGAGGATTTTACCCCTCGAAAATATTGAGAAAAGCACAAAATCATCCATGAGACTTTCAGCCTTGCCCTTGGATGGACCTTGCCCTTGCCTGACCTTGCCCTTGGATGGACCAAGTGAAACTCAATATTGCTATGAATATAAACACTATATTAAAAGCAAAGAAAACTTGTCACACACACACACACACACACACACACACACACACACACACACACTATCTAGGTAACAAGCATAGGGGCCGCCGAATTCACCACAGGTCTTTGCCAAGCGGGAATGAGTCTCTATGGGCCCCGCCACAGCAGAGTCCCATCAGAGAGGCACTCATACGCTGTTCCCTGCAGATGCTGTGTGGCCATGGTCACAGGTATGTAACTTATTTTTTAATTTTACAGTAGCCCATAGTTGAGAGAGTTGCTCATTTAAAAAAGACAGAACTTTTAAGGTTATTTATGCTCATACTGTGGCATTAGTGTTGAGATCTTGCAGATGAATAAAAGGGAAAGCTCATGGTTGAGTGTGGGCATGTTTGTGTGTGAGATTGGTAAAGAGTCCTTTGCTCTGGTTTGTTTTGCAACTTGACTTAAGCTAGCCTTAATAGCAAGAGATGGAGATGCCCGAATCACATGGCCTATATAGGAGGACCCACCCTGCCCCTGGAAAGGTGGTCTTGGTCAGTATACAGAAGCAGATTGAGCAAACCAATAAACAGCACACATCCTGGACCCTGCTCCAGCTCCTGCCTCTAGACTCCAGCTTTAAGTTCTCTCAGTGAGGGAATATTACCTGGAAGTATAAGATAAAGTAAGCCTTTTCTTCCACAAGTTGATTTTGGCAACAGTCCTTATCACAGCAATAGATGCTGAGCTGACCTGAAGGTAATGTGTCACGTGGCTCTCACCTGTGCCCTGGCCTGTGAAAACTCCTAAGATCTGGAATAAAAGTGCAGCCAGCAGTACTGGATACCTGAAGGCTGAGGTGCACAGCTGTCCAGGTCTTTCCCGAGACACAAGTGGCACCTGTAAATATTCCCCTTTAAACTGGCTAAGCTTGAAGTTCATACATGTGTCTCATGCATACACACACACACACACACACATACACACACAAAGACACACAGACACACAGACACAGACACACACACAAAGACACACACAGACACACAGACACACACAGAAAGACACACAGACATATACACAGACACATACACACACAGAGACACACACACACAAAAACACACAGACATACACACAAAGACTCATGTACATACACACCATACACATACACACATACACAAGCATACACATACACACATACCATATACACACACACAGACACATGCACACATACACATACCATACACACACACACACACACAGAGGTACATTCACACACTTGTGCACACACACACATCACACAGAGACACATGCATACACATACCACACACACATAGACACATAGACATATATACACACGGAGACACAGACACATGTACACACACATACTACACACATACACACATAGAGTCACATATAAGACATGTGCACACACACACCACACTCACAGAGATACATGCACACACACATACCACACACACATATACACATAGACACACAGACATACATACACACAGAGACACAGGCACATGTACACACACAGACACATAGACACAGACACACACACACACACACACACTTTTAAAAAGAGTGTTTCTCCTCCAACACTTGTTTTCTGCCATAAGGAGTTTAGTCTAATTCAGCATTGAATTGACTTGTATAAGTGTGTGTCCATTCATGTGCATGTGGCTATGTATATATGCGTGCATGTGTGTATGCTTGTGAAATACACATTTTGGGTGTATAAATCTCAGAATTTGTCCTCAGGCTGGCTAGTTTCCTAGAAACAGGAACCCTTTCTTTGTGTGCAGAACTTAAAATTGCTCACATAAACAAGTCTGGCAGGCTCTGCCAAAGCTTCTAACTGCTCACTCTCTTCTAGAGGTTCAGCAGGAACAGAACCTCCCAAAAGAGTTGTTTACCTTTTCTTGTCTTCTTCAGTGACTTATATAAGCTGAAAGAAAGATGCACAGAGAAAGAGGAAGAAAGAAAAGGGGAAGGAAAGGGAGGAGGGCATGGGGAGGCTTGAGAGAGAAAATGACACAGAGAAAGAGAGGGACTGAGCAAACAAGAGAGGAAAGAGAAAATGCAAGAAAGAGGGGGGAGGAGAGGGTCAATGAGAGGTGAATAGGGAGAGAAAAGAGAGACAGGGAGGGAAGAAATGAGAGAGGGAGAGGGGGGGGAGGGAGAGACAGAGACAAAGAGAGACAAAGACAGAGAAAGAAAGAGACAGGGACAGGGAGGGAGGGAGAGAGACAGAGACAGAGAGAGACAGAGAGATAGAGGCAGAGAGATAAAGACAAAGAGAAAGAGAAAGGAGGAGGGAGGGAGTCAGAGAGGTAGAGAAACAGACATAGGGAGGAAGGGAGGGAGGGAGGGAAAGAGATTGAGAGAGAGGGGAGAGAAAGAGAGAGAGAGAGAGAGAGAGAGAGAGAGAGAGAGAGAAAGAAAGAGAGAGAGAAAGTAATTGAGCTGACATAGTTTCCTTCCCTTGTAAACCTGCATTTCTTGGTGTTGCTGTCTTCAGCTGGGCCTGAGGTTGCCTGTGCCAGCTGGCTAAGTCAGCTGGAGCCATTCACATTTAGTTCTTTATAATTCAAAGTAGGTGTGTAAAACCAATGAAGAAGTGTGTGTGAGTGTGTGTGTGTGTGCGTGTGTGTGTAAGATAGGGATGTTTAGCAAGGGGTGTGAGACACAGTGGGTTCCTTGGTTGAATGGCATCTTTAGTCATTTCTCTGTCTTGAATTCCTTCCTCAGAGGCCTGCAGTGAAGACTGAAGAGCATCCTGCAGAGGCCTGAATGTCCCCAGGGTGTGCATTGGGTCTCCAGATGGGTCTTTTCAAAAATTTTGTTGAATGTAGGAAGGATGGGTGTCCTGTAATTATTCAATAGTCTTTACAGTTGTACCTAAGCTCTCTGTCCAAGAATTTTCCACGCCTTGTCCGCCTACGATCTTGTTTTGACTTTAAATTGTAACAAAGATTGATGGCTTAACTCTAGGCTTAATTTTAAGATGTAAACAATTGGTCCCTAAACTCTTACAGTTGCATTCTTTGGTTCTTATTATCTACTCCACCGAATACTGGCTGTCCTTAGAGAATCTACATTAACCGCCTTTGTTTTCAGGGTCTCCAGGATGTTCTGTTATTACGATCCATATCTTAATAACCTGGCATTCCTGCCTGTCACGAAATATAAACTCTGGGCATATAACTATGGTAGACATGCCCAGGAAGTCAGGCCTGCACTTTCAATCTACCATGAAATTTATAGTACAAAAAAAAAAAAGAAAAGAAAGAAAGTATCCTCCTTTTCATGTTTGCTTTAAAATAAGAAACTGTAGTCTCTTGAGTTCTAGAGTTTCTATAAGACAGCAGAAGGAGCACTCAGCCAATCTTTAGGCTCCATATGTTTCATTAAAGTGACCAGATGTCCTGCATTATCAGGGGAAAGTTCCCTCTCTCTCTCCCCTCCCTCTCTCTCCCCTCCCTCTCTCCCCTCCCTCTCTCCCCTTGCCAGCTTTCCTTACCATTCCTTTTATGCCTCTCTTTAAGCATGTCATCATTGATAACCTGTTCTTTTTATACGCACCATGGCGGTGTTTTGAGGACTGACACTGGCGGGTGTCTGGCTCTCCTTTGTGGCTCTGTGGTTCATGCCTATAATAATGCATCTCAAAATCCTCTTCCTTACGGAGCCCAATAAACCATAGTTTAAAGCAGATGTGATCCTATTTGTTGTTCTTAAGAGACTCAGCTTCAATGAACATTCAAAATTTTTCTCTCAAGTACTGAGTTAAAAAAAATACTGTCAGGAAAAATGTGCATAATGTCCAAGATCTGGAAATGGAAGCAAAGCATGCTGGGGCATCCTTCCTCTCAGTGCTGTGGGCTGTCTGTCCGTCAGACTCTTCTAGGTGCCTCTTTAACGAGTGCTGTGTTAAGCTAAGTGTCTCACACCTTTCAACTCAGAACTCCTTACATTCTTATTTTCAAGCTCAGAAAAATTTCCCTTATGTAGATGTTATAAGTCAGACATTCACCGTATGAGACAGTAGAACTCAACACTTAGAATATAATTGCAAATTTATTTTAAATTGCAATATTAAAGCTAGCACCTTTAAGCACTGACACTTGCTAACTTTGTGAAAAAGAGATTTAGGATTTATTTGTATTTTTAAATTATAGGTGTAGTTGTGTCTGTGTGTGGGTGTGTACCGAGGAGGAGCACAGGTGCCTGTAGAGACCACGGGTACCAAATCTCCTGGAGCTGGAGCAGCTATCAAACACATGGTTTGTAAATCATGGTGCTGAGGAAGGAACCCCAGTCCCCTTCCAGAGCAGTATTGTCTTAACGGCTGGGCCATCTCTACAGCTCCTGAAGACTTATACTTTCAAGTATAACTTTTCAAAATTAAATATTGAAACAAAGTGACCCTGGTTCACAATTTTGTAGATTTTCTGAAATGTCATCCCACTGGGCCCTGGCTGGCTGGATCTGTGTCTGTTTTAGCCTCTCATCTGTGCCAGCCTCCATTTTCATTGAAGTGTTCATAAAATTTTTTAGCTCTTATAACTGTATCTTGAAGAGGAAGGATGTTCAAACAATCTTTTTTTTTTTTACAAACTTGGATAATCTTCTTTGCTGTTATTTTAAAAACTGGCAAAGAGTGGGGATTCTGCCGTAACATGTCCGATGAGCAATCGGACACATTTGCTTAAAACCCAGCCTGACTCAGCTGTCACATGGCTCATTTATTTGACTGAATTACATAGCTTTCCGCACTGGTCATTTGGAAATCATTGGCATATGGATAAGCACTGATTATCTAGATGCTGATTCAGACTACCCAGCGCTGGAAATCAGGTATTTTTCATATTACCAATCTTAGACATTTTTGCAAATCAAATGTTCTAAAAGCAAGGGCTCTCTGTTATCCTGTTGAAGCCCAGTTTCAGATGTACCTGACATTAGACCTAAGTATACCCATTTAAAGTAATAATAACTCCACAACGATGGGGAAAGTATGTCCCATTCAAGCATGCATGGATTCTTCACAGCATTGTTCACGACACGGAAGGATTTGGAATAACCTGAGATTTTTCATAATAGATGTAATGGTTAAAGAAAATGTTGGAATACAAAAAGCTGAGATTACACTCATTAAATACTGTGAGAAATTGGGTATGGCAGCACGCATCACATCTGGATCCTAGCGCCCTAGAGGTGGAGGCAGGAGGATAAATGTTCAATGTTATCCTTGGCTTCCTAGTGAGTTCCAAGCCAGCCAAGGCTACAAGAGACCCCATCTCAAAACAAACAAACAAACAAACAAACAAACAACCCAACCAACCAATCAACAAGTCAAAATTCTCTGTATGTGTATCTAGAGACATGAGAAAACCCTACAGAACTTCACATTTATGTGAATTTAATTAATGGAATTTTTATAGGAATGATAGACAATGTTTGAAGGAGATTTATCTTGGTGTCACACACACACATGCTGGGGCGAGAGATTTGGGAAAATTGTTTCTCTTTGTAATGGTTGAATTTTTGTTAACTGAAGCATATATAAAGTTTTACAGTCAGGGAACATAACGAGCTATTTTCTTTTTGGGAACGAAAGCCAGTTTTGTTTCTAAAAGTAGAAGACATAAATGTGTTTTATTTTGACGGCCGATGTGGAGAAAAGCCCAGGACAGTGTGCTCGAGGTTTATGTGCTCACGGAAGTGTCCGCGCAACCTTCCCAGTGAGGAATTTGACTTTACAAGAGTAACATTTGTGTCTTTATGAGTTGAGCCGGTTCGCTGTACTAATGGGTCCAGTAGATACACTCAGCCCTGCATCCAAAGACTTCTATAAAGTACATATGCCAAGCACAAAATAAATGATGTGAAAGTGTGGTACCTCTATTTCCTTGCTACCAGGGTGAGGATCCTGTGACTTTGTTGCCACAATCTGTGAACTGAGATAGTCAATTAGAAAGAGGCGGGGTCTAGGGTCTGGGCCACGCCCCTCTACGTGCTTTGTTTTCTGACCACGCCCCTCTACTGTTTTCTGTAGGATCTGCCTTCCACTCCCTCTTTTCTCTGCTCCTCCTGGACTTCTAGCCTTCATGTTTTCTTGGCCTCTGGCACGGACACAGCCTGGACTTTATCTCTCTGTGTTTGCAGCTTGGCTCAAGACAGATCATACACGTTCCTAAATCTTTCTACTGTTTTACTCCCAAGACTGAACACAGAAGGGCACTGTCTTTCTGCCTTTGTTCTTCTTCATAAAGCAGTCTGTAAAATGAATATGCACAGCCAGAGATATCAGACATACCATGGTACACACTCTTCCATTCCAGGAAAAGAAGCGACTACATATATAATTGTTCCACTTCGTTTAAAAGGATATAGTTTAAACATGTTATTTCTGTTCAAGTCAGAGGGGTAATCCCAAGCTGTTCGAATCATCTTGTGCATTTTGGTTCTTCTTCTTTTTCCTTTTTTTTTTTTAAATGTCATTGTTGTTGTTGTTGTTAGTGTGTGCACATGTGTGTATGTATATGTGCATATGTATATGTGTGTGCATATATGCATGTGTATGTATATGTAAGCATGTATGTGTATATATGTGTGTGTATGTGTATTTGTGTGGACGTATGTGTGCATAAGTGTGTATGTGTGCATTTGTAGTATGTGTATAAATGCATGTCAGTGTGTGCATTTATGTGTATGTGTATGTATGTGTGCACGTGTGTATATGTGTATATTTGTGTGTGTTTGTGAATGTATGTCAGTGTGCACATGTATGTATATATGTATGTGTATGTACGTGTGTATGTGTGTGTGTGTGCTCCCCAGCACACGTGGAAGTCTGGAGTCAACCTTCAGGAGTCAGTTCTCTCATGCCAATGTGACATCACAGGTTTGCACTGGGGTCATCAGATCGGCAAGGTTAGGGCTTTTGTCTGCTGATCCATCCCACTGGCTCCAGTTTCTTTTTCTTTGCAGTAGAATTCTATAATCCTAGGTTGTTTGAGATAGGAAAATCAGTATTTTTAATATACAAATTTGTGTTTTCTTTTTCTTATTTATTATTATATGTAAGTACACTGTAGTTGTCTTCAGACACTCCAGAAGAGGGCGTCAGATCTCATTATGGATGGTTGTGAGCCACCATGTGGTTGCTGGGATTTGAACTCAGGACCTTTGGAAGAGCAGTTGGTTCTTTTAACCACTGAGCCATCTCTCTAGCCCAAATTTGTGTTTTCTAATAACCAAATGTCTTGATAAAACTGCTAAGGAGAATCGGGGAGATGTCCATTCAGTAAAAATTCCCTCTGTGCAAAGAGAGGAGCTGAGTTTGGATCCCTGGCACTCACAGGAAAATCTGGGAATGGAGTCACATGCCTGTGGTTCCTGTACTGGGTGAGCAGGCAGTCCTGGGGGCATGCTGTCCAGCCAGCCTAGCTGAGATGGCCAAGGTTCAATGAAAGACTCTGGTTAACAATGTAAGATGCAGAGTGATAGAGGAAGGAACCTGATATCAGCTTCTGGCCTCCAGACCTGCTCATTGTAGGCACATGCCTCTGTATACATACCAGTACCTACCCCACAGACACACAGACACACACACACACACACACACACACACACACACACACACACAAGCACTTACACACACAGACACACACACACATGCACTTACACATACACACACTCACACAGGCAATGATATATTGTCGGCATTAAAATTAGAATGCAGCTTTTGCAGTCAGACCCCGCTCTCAAGATAGGTATGAACACTGTATTTACATTCACCACTACTTTTGTTTTGCCTTTGCTCGTAAAAGAGGGAGGAAAACCGGAAGTCTTAATACTTGAATAAAATGCCAAATGGGCATTACCTTTTTGTCTCTGTCTTAGAAGTGGCACTGACTGTCTAAAAATCCTCCTACACTTCAGTTATAAAAAGATGTTGTCATCATCTCTGGACATTTCTAAACTTGTCATGAACTCTCATTCCCTCATATGTATTCAACAAATAAATTTGAAAGCAAGCACGGAAAGCAATGGAAACAGCAGCAGTGGGGCAGAGAACCCACGGACGGACCCCACTCATTCTGGTGCAGCTTCTCTGCGCTTGCTCATGTTGATGTCCATGTTTAAAAGTCACGTGTCTGTGTCTTGAGAACACCAAGGGTTGGGGCAAATCTACAGTGTCTGGGGAGTTGTCTCCTGTGGAGCCCTCCTGCTCTGGTCTTATTTAGATTAGGGTTCAAGTACACTTGAATTTTCCTGAGAAGATCGGATAGTCTTTCTCTTTATTGGCCATGCTTAGAATACATTGTTGTTATTCCTAAGGACAGCAAAGGCCAGGGTGGCACGGTTTAAGCTCCAATCGAGGTCAAGGTCATTTCCATCTTGTGGAAGAACTGCTTTTGTGGCACATCGAGTCTGATCATATTGGGTTCTTAGGGTAGGTCAATTTTATTTTAGCATGTACAAATTGAAAAAAAGTATCCATTTTATTCCCCTGCGGGGAAGTCTAGTCATTATGTATAAATAAAAATATTACATATTTTTATTAATATTATTATACTATACTTATATTTGTATGTTACAAAATATTCTAAATATTTTTTTCCAAAATGCACATTTTCGAAAAGTTTCTAATGTATGCCCTTGTATCATGTTTTCCTTTCCGAGTATACCTGCTTTTGCATTTTTCAAAAGTTATTTTATATGTATAGAGGTTTGTTTGAATGTATGTCTGTGTGTCAGGTGCTTGCCTGATGCTCAAGGGGACTGGAAGAGGGCATTGGACCCCCTGGAACTGAACTGGCATTATAAACTGCTAGGAAGTGATCTTAACTGGCAACCAACCTTACAGTCCTTGCTTTTTTGTTTTGTTTTGTTTTGTTTTTGTTTTTACATTATACAGCCTTGCCTTTTCAGCCCCATGTACTTCACTGTCAGTCATACTGAAGAAATGCTCACATGACCCAAATACAGGGTGATGAATGAAAATGGCCTGTGTGGCTTCACCATCATCAGACACTTCACATTTACACGTTTTTCATTTATCAGTAATTCTCCCTCCCTGTCCCTTCTTCTGTATGTGTGTGTCCAGGAGCCCACATGAGCTACAACACAAATGTGAGGTCAGAGGACAACCTGTGGGAGTTAGATCTCTCCTTCTACCAGGTGACCCCAGGGATTGGTTAGGTCCTAAGGCTTAGTAGTCCACAGGCAAGAACCTGTGTCTTAGTTAAGGTTTCATTGCTGTGAAGAGACACCATGACCAAGGCAACTCTTATAGAGACAACATATAATTGGGACTGGCATACCGATTCAGAGGTTCAGTCCATTATCATCAAGGTCATGGTAGCATCCAGGCAGGCATGATGTAAGAGAAGCTGAGAGTTCTGCATCTTCATCTGAAGGCTGCTAGTAGAATACTCACTCCCAGGCAGCTAAGGTGAGGGCATTAAAGCCCACACCCACAGGGACATACCTACTCCAACAAGGCTACACCTCCAAGTATTGCCACTCCCTGAGCCAATCATATTCAAACCACACAACGTGTAGCTATTGAGCTATGTCACCCACCTGGCATTTCATATTTATGAAATTATTTATGGTATAATTTATCATTGCTTAACAAAATAACTCATTTGTATATACTTTCTATAGTGTTCAGATAGACTACAACTCAGAGAAATTAATAATCACTAGTTAAATGGTGGATATGGACAAAAAAAAAAGACACTGAGTTCTCCTGACCTCTCAGTGAGTTTTCTTTTCAGGACTACATTGAGGGAGGGATCATTAACTTAGGTGCTGGAGGCCACCACACAGACATGAATCCTTGATCATAATTGACCTAAATTATTCTGATCTACAGCTGTTCAAATTAAAATTCAACAAATAATTGCTCAACTTCTCTTTCTGCTGACGGTGGAGACCTGCCCTTGGAGGGTCTGGAGAAGGAATCTATTACTCAGAGAATAAAGAGAAGCTCTTATCGGGTTGAATTAAAGTGATTCATTTCCCTTTCTTTCCTTAAAGATCTTTTTCATTGATTGTGATTTTAAACAGTTCCCTTGGGAAAGTCCTTATAAATGAATCGGTTGATTTTGTGATAGAGCTGAGTTCTGCTGCTTGCCTTTTTTCCTCTCCTGAGTGTTGGAAGCATCCCTTCCCTCATGACCAGGCTGGCTTTCTCCACACACCCCATGGCCACCAACAGTCTTCCTACCATTTTAATCTTCTTCCCCCCTCCCCGCCCCCCCCGCCCCCCCTCCCCGCCCCCCTCCCCGCCCCCCTCCCCGCTCACTTAAAGCAAGTTTCCTGCAAAGACACATTTCAGTCAGTGATGGGGTAATTTTAAAATGAAAATGTAGAGTGTAAATGTGCTCAACACTTGCATCTCTCAGTCACACTTTATTATTTTATTGTTTTATCTGTACAGATGCATATGGGTATATCACATGTGTGTGCCTGTTTCTGGAGAAGACCACAGAGGGTATTCCATTCAATGCACCTGGAATTACAGAAGGCCGTGACTATAGCCTATAGGTGTTGGGAATTGAACCCAGGTCCTTGGGAAGAACAGCTGTGCTTTTAACCACTAATCCATCACTCTGGCCCAGAGTGTGCTTTTATCAAGGTATATTGAACTGTAGAAATCTGCATTTAAGTGAATCCAGTGATCAGTGTGTCTTTATATTATTGATAGCTACCTTTCAGATTTTAACTAAGTACAGATGGGGTCTGTGTGGTGCAGAAGTGATGAAGATCCAGTCTGCAGGATCTCATGCCTGTGTGTGTGTGTATGGTCAGTGTACATGAGTGTGGGTGTCCATAGAGGCCATAGGTCTTATTGCCAGCAGGATTCTTCACAATTGATCATTACTCAATGTGGGCTGGTGCAATGGTTTGAATGCAGATGGCCCCCATAGGCCCATAGGGAGTGGCTTTTTCTAGAAGCTGTGACCTTATTGGTTTAGGTGTGGCTTTGTGGGAGGATGTGTATCACTAGGGGCCGGGTTTGAGGTTTCAGGAGCTTATTACTTAAGTCACCAAGTGTGACTTTCTCTCCCTGCTTCCTGCTGATTTGGGGGTAGAACTCTTAGCTCCTTCTCCAGCTCCATGTCTGTCTATGTGCTAACATGCTTTTTGCCATGACAATAATGTACTAAAGCTCTGAGCCTGTAAGCCAGTCCCCAAAATTGCTTTCCTTTATAAGAGTTGCTGTGGTCGTGGTGTCTCTTCACAGCAATAGAAACCCTAACACAGCTGAGAATTGAACTCAGGCCTTTTGGAAGAGAAATCGTGAGACCCTCTATTTCATTGGCGATGACCTATGAAGGAAGGCTTGAACCTTTCGTCAGTCATTTCTAAATGCTTGTTTGTTATTGTTTACCCACTAAGCAGGAACTTCTACACAGGTCTGATCTGCTCAGATGTAAGGACTGTGTTTCTGGTCATAGTGTCTTCTGTGTCAGTATAAGCATCAGTGGCTCACATGAGACCATGGACAGGTAGTGAGAGCAACCTGATTATGGTCAGAAAAGCCTCAATATTCTTGGTGTGGGTCCACTCATGAGTAGCTGAGCTTCCAATTGAAGACAAGTCTTCAAGCATACTCTAAATGGCATTCTATCTTTTTTGCCTGTCCAGTAAAGCCCTTCTCTGTCTCTTGTACCCAACCTAATCAATAAGCTCTTCCACAGGGTTAAGCTGAAGAACACAGCCTGACTCAAAGCTAGTTCCTTTTCAGTGTGGCCTGTGAGCACCATACTCCTGAAGCTTCTCCACATTCCTCAGTCTTCCTGCTGGATTGGGTGTGCAGATCCAGTGGAACCAGCAATCTGGAGTTCTTATCTACCCAGTAAAAGAGATGTCTGCTCATCTCTGGAAGGTTGCCATGGCATTTTCAGTGAGGACAACCCAACATTGTGTACGTGGAGACAATAATGTTGAAGGCAGCCTGCTTAGAAGTTAAGGTTACTGGACATTTTTTTCTTGACCATTCATTCCAAAAGTTGATGTTTTCTATATTAGTGCTAAGAGAACTTGGGCATTCATTCCAGCACCCAATCATTTCTTTTCTTAAGATCCAGAGCCCTATGTTTTTGTGTAGATTATAGTATAAAAGAACCAACACACATACTTCGAAGACGTACATAAAGGACCATTTCTGTTGCTTACTCTTTACATTTTACAGAAGAGTCTTATATTAATTTCAATGATGCATCAAAATGGTATATACATGTGGGGATACTTGTGCATCCCTGTGAAGTCTGATACTTGTATAGGTGTGTAAAATCTAAGTCAGGATTAAAAAGTTATTTAATTAACGAATTTTTCCTGAGCATGAATGATTCAGTATTTGTCTCTGAGATGGACCGTGAGCTTGAGAAAAGACCTTCCATCTTTAAGACCCAAATGACTGGTGAGCAATTGCTTTCCATGCAGGTAAGGCATGGGAGGGGCTTACTCTAGGGCAGTGGTCCTCAATCCGTTTGTCACAACCTCTTTTGGGGCTCAAAGGACCCCTTCACAGGGATTGTCTAAGACTATCGGAAAACACGGACATTTACATCATGATTCATAGCAGTAGCAAATCTACAGTTAAGGAGTAGCAATAAAAATGATTTCATGGGTGGTGGGGTTACCAGACATGAGGAAATCTATTACAGGATTGTGGCACTAGGAAGGTTGAGAACCACTGCTCTAGGGAAACAAAGAGGAGCAGAGAATCAGGAGACCCTGGGGCCAGGAGATGCCTTGGAAGCAGGGAAGGACTGAGAGAGCTGAGAAGAGCTGAGAAGAGCTGAGTCTGAACACCTAAAGATTCAAGCAGGGTTTTAACTTCTTATTGTGCCCCAAGTGAAGAAACTTTACCTTTCCCAGTTCAGAGTTCATAACTTTTTAACTTTTCATAGTGATCTCTTTTAATTCCCATGATAACTGTGTGACATGCATGTACTTCTCTCTGTGTGTGAGAAGGCTGAGCCTCAAGTCTGAAGTGCTCACCTAAAGGCACAGGGCTCATAACATATGGGATGCTTATCCTGTCCTTTCACCAAAGTGCTATCCCTGGTTGATGCAGGTTTAGCACTACAGTCATGTCCCATCAGCTCCCAACTGATTATCCAGTTTGATATAGGGACAGATGCTGAGACCTCCTGTGGGCTGCAAGAATTAGAGATAGGAACATATAAAACCTGTGTAGGTTACCATGTTAATGACATTTATCAAATGCAGATACTGTGTTTATCACCTCAGTAGTTCTATTATTTGCATCGCTGTGCTAAAACACCTAAGTGTATTTAATTAAGAGAGTAATTATCTATGTTGGCTCATGGTTTCACTGGGCGAGGTCCGTCTTGGTGGTCTTGCCTTCTTGGTGACTTACACATGTGGAAATGGGAGGCTGCTTGCTTGCATCTCAGAGGAGCAACAGGCAGGGAGCTCCGGGTGAAAGTGGCTATCAGCTTCAAGTCCTGCTTTCTAGAGCTTTAAGTAAACCCCACCCACCTTCTGAAGATCTCAAAACCTCCTGAAACAGCAGCATCTAATAAAGACTAAGTGTCCAAGTATATGATTCTGGTTCAGGGTGCCTCATCAGGCATTCAAACTAGATGGACAGTTTGATAGCTTTGTGATACAACCTCTTTGGTCCCAGACTGTTGGAAAGCAAAGCGAATTCCTGGCCCAATGTTGTAAGCATATGAAAAAGTTTGGCTACCACCACGACACTCTGACCTCAGAGCTCAGGAGCTACAGCTCTGTGTTCAAACATCTCAAAAGATACATGTTCAGTACACAGTATAATAGGCCAGTCATTAATAAGTGATCCAAACTCCTTGGAGAAGCTTTCTAGAATATCTTTCTTTGTGTGTGTGTGTGTGTGTGTTTGTATATGCATGTGTATATGTGTATCTGGGTGAAGGCCTGGTCTCCACTTTTTAATTTTTTAAAATTTATTTATGTATTTGTTTGTTTATTTATTTATTTATTTATTTATTTATTTATTTATTTATTCAGACACACCAGAAGAGGGCATCAGACCCCATTGCAGATGTTTGTGAGCAACCATGTGGTTTGCTGGGACTTGAACTCAGAACCTCTGGAAGAGCAGTCAGTGCTCTTAACCATTGAACCACCTCTCCAGCCCCTGTTCTCCACTTTGTAAATAATGAATTAAAATTTTTGTTAATATTGCACACGTGTGCATGACGTGTGTGGTCCCCCTGAGACAACACATATGTGGAATTCTGAGGACAACTTTATGGAGTTGGTTCTCATATTCTAACTTCTTGTAATCTCCAGGGGTCAAACTCAGATTGCCAAACTGCTGTAGCAAGCACCCATGTTTACCCCCTGAGACCTTGGACCAACCTCCATCCACCTTGTATTTTGAGACATCCTCTATTAATGTAGAAATCCCTGGTTTGGCTAGACTGACTGACCATGGAGCTCCAGAGACCCCACCTGCTGCTGCCTCCCCAACAGTGGGCTTACAGTTGTGTGTTCTCACTTTGTGTGTGTTCTGTGGAATGAATTTATCTTCATTCACATCCATTTCTAGACTTTCTAAAGGACAAGAGTATGCTACTGTATAGACTTGAAGGAAAGATAAAAAGGAGCGGTATCAGGACACTGGCACTTGGCTTTCTGTTATTCCGATTTATATCAGTTTCATTTATTTAAAATACTAAATAGGGGCTGGAGAGGTGGCTCAGTGGTTAAGAGCACAGGCTCCTCTCCCAGCACCGACAAACATCTGCAGCTTCAGTTCCAGAGGACCTGACACCTTCTTCTCACCTCCAGGGCACCAGGCATGCACGTGGAATCCAAACATATACAAGCAGGGAAAATAGCAATATATGTATATATATATATATATATATATGTATATGTATATATATGTATGTATATATGTATATATATAATATATATTTTTTAAAAGATCTTTAAAAACCAATAAATGATGTAATATGTGCATCACACATTTGGATATTAACGAATGGCCTTTTTTATGACTTTTCTTGACAGCACACGGTACAGAGAGGGAAGCCTAACGCTCTTCTCTGCCTCCTGCCACACTGCTGGAGACGTGCTTTTCAAAGGGAAGTGGCACCACACTGCTGGACCATTCTAGCTCATCATCTGGATGGAGATGAAGGAGAGGCACCTCGTCTTCAGCAGACTCGGATCTGCTTGCAGTCTCTCTGTCTTCCTGGGGTTCCTGGGCTTTTTCCTGTCAAGTATTTAGGATAGGAGGAAATACTAGATAGACGAGAAATAAGAGAGGATGTCTATTTCAGGAGATGGAGCACTGATGGTCCGGTCCCTTTCGAACAAGATTCCCGGTGAGGGATGGACTCAGAGTGCAACCGCATGGTGGATTACTGCTTCTTACATCATAAGCTACGATGCCGTGTGGGGCAACAGGACTGATCACAGTGAAACTGCAGCAGTGAAGATTCTGAATGCACAGTGACTAAAGATTAATTCAAGATCAAACATGCAACAAATGCTGACAGTGCACACGGCCAATTTATCTCAGTGTCTCTCCACCTTTGCTCTAAGCATGCACACCATGTGCCATGTGTGTAGTCAGACCGCACAATACCAAGGAAACCTCTAGAAACATGGTTGTGGATCCAAGTCTCTGGCAAGTTCTAAACTGCTGTGTCTTTCTGCACACCCAAGATTTTCTGCTCTTATGGAAACATAATTGCTTAATTATGGAAACGAAGACTTTAAAACGTCTCCACCATTACTGCTCAGCATGTAAGACTCCAATCACTACATCATGGATTATATTGTGCTGGAATGTTTGAGGTTAAAATTGCTGTTTCAGCTGCTGGCTTGACTTTTACGCTCACATAAATAACATTAATCTTGCCTTGGGATTAGGCAGGACTTTTTAGATTTTCCAACATCTCTCCCTGTCTATCTATGCATTATCTACTTTTGTAAAGCAACATTCTTGGCACCTGTTAGTATGAAATCAACCATCTATCAACTCTGAAAAGTGTTGAAAATACTCTGTCTGATAGTATTAAATATCTGGACAAACCTTAATTTTTTATGTGTATATAAGCAATCACATTATCTTAGTGAGCACATTTATCTTCATTTTAAATAGATGGTTAAATTAATATACATCATAAATGATTATTTTACATTAAATTGATTTGTGGATATCAGTAAATATTTGATTTGTTTAGATATTTTATATGCCTAGGTACCTACTGTCACATGAAAATTTCTTGAGTTGGAAAGGGTTTTGAATGGAAATATTTTCAGAGTTCCCATGGTAAAACAGATCTGGCTGAGGAACATTATAGATGGTGCTATACAGTAGATGACCTTGGAAAATGGTAAGGAAAGTGCTTTTGGGGAAACTGACTATTTGTGCAGCCCAGTAATGCTTAGGCAATAGCGTTTATTTCTTCAACATCCCTGGTTTATGTGGTACTGGGGGTTCAAACCCCATGCTAAGTGTCTTAGGGTTCTACTGCTGTGAGCAGACACCATGACCAAGACAACTCTTATAAGAACAACATTTCATTGGGGCTGGCTTACAGGTTCGGAAGTTCATTCTATTATCATCACGGCAGGCATGGTGCAGGAGGAGAGCTGAGAGTTCTACATCTTCATCTGAAGGCTGCTAGTAGAATACTGGCTTCCAGGCAGCTAAGATAAGGGTCTTAAAGCCCACACCCACAGTGACACACCCACTCCAACAGGCCACACCCACTTCAACAAGGCCACACCCACTCCAACAAGGCCACACCCACTCCAACAAGGCCACACCTTCTAATAGTGCTGCTCCTTGGGCCGAGCATATACAAATCATAACACTAAGCAAATGCTCTATCAACTGAGCCACATCTCCAGTGCTTGATCTCTAAGTGTTTGACTACTGACATTTCTTCTTCAAGGCTTGATTTTGCTAATGGTCAATTGATGCTGTCCCTGGTTTACTGAGCTATCGAGGAGTGTGAAGTTTATTTAAAATGGACACGTTTCCAGAGTTTTCCTGGTAGTAGTAAACTGTTCCGATTTTTAATTTCTTATGAAATTCTATACATTTCTATTTCCAGTACAAGGTCTGTCACGAATTGTCTTCCCATTTCCTGCAGCTTTCTTCTCTGCACCATAAGGTTGAGTGTGGTAATTTAAGATTTTGGAGTTAATTGGCTCATAGAGAAGGCTTTCAGAGAACTTCACCCCCTACCAAGAGCTATTTACATATTCATGTTTATTACTGCTTCTATAGCAATGAAATGTCTTTGCCATCATAGATGTCCATCAATGGACGAGTGGGTAATGAAAATACGGTACATGTAAGAATGGAATATTATTCAGCTCTAAAGAAAAAATAATCACAAAATTAGCAGGGATGTGGATGGGCTTAGGCTGCATCACATTAAGTGAACAAGTCACACAGTCTCTGAAAGAAACAAACACATTTTATGTTCTCCATCATAAAAGCACGTTAGGCTAGAATGTAAACGTCTGTGTAGGGAGACAGATGGGTATAGTGTAGCCTTTAGAGAGGAGAATGGGAAAGCGAATTTTAAAAGAGACAAACTCATTCTGGGGAGTTTATACTTTCAGCAAGTCCTGACTGACCTCTCAAGGTGTAACATTTTCAGTGCAAAATAAGAACTAAAGTGGTCGGTGTCCACATGAGATTCTATGAGGGGCTGCTACCTTACGGGGGGAACCTGAAATTGAAATTACGTTTTTATTGACTGTAGGTTGTGGTTCTCTGTAAGAACTGCTGAACTTAGTGTATTTTCTTTATGAACAAGGATTCTGGCTATTCAAATAAGAGTGTTAAGATCACTGGCAGGATATTTAAAATATCATCATTCTGAAAGTTCTGAGACTCCGTGATTGATTGAGTCTCAAGAGCGACCATGCCAGGCATTTGGAAGCACTGAGAAGCTTCTCTGGTTTTCTCTGTGTGTTCTAATTCTAAAAATGTGTCGTTGTTGATCAATCGTTTTGAAAACGATTTCAGGAAAGTGAATGGAATTAAGAAATATGCAACTTGCTCTTCCAATAAAAATCAGCATTTTTTTTTAGAATGAACAGAAACAGCTGGTGAAGGGCCTGCTGTCAAATAATGCCTGATGACTGCTCAAATATTGATGATTTCCCTCTGTTTTTCTGATTATATTTCGATGCTGTCTTAGCTGAGAGTTCTACATCTTCATCTGAAGGCTGCTAGCAGAATACTGAATTTCAGGCAGCTAGGATGAGGGTCTTAAAGCCCACACCCATTCCAACAGGGCCACACCCACTCCAACAAGGCCACACCCACTCCAACAAGGCCACACCCACTCCAACAAGGCCACACCTCTAAATGGAGCCATTCCCTGGGCCAAGCACACACAAACCATCCCAGATGCCATTACAGGAGAATGGCCTCTACTTATCTTGAAACAGAAAGACATGTCAAAGTCATATCCCCAAGTGAAAAGATCCTTTAACAATTTTATTAATTTTATTTCTGTCTATGTGGGTGCCTGCTCCTCTACAGAACGCCACATACATACAGTTGCCCCGAAGAAGTCAGAAGAGGGGCTCGAACCCCTGGAACTGTACTTCCCTTTGGTTGGTTGTGAGTTGTCATGTAGCTGCTGGGAATTGGATCTGGGTCCTCTGCAAGAGCAGCCTGTGCTCTTTCATCAGGGAGCCATCTCTCAGGGGAAGTAGAAAATGTGGCCAGCAGAGGGGAGCACCTCTGACACCATTCACAAACATGCCCCACCCTGACCCCAGCACACACACGCACACTCACACAAAATAAATAAAATGAAAATGAAGTATAAAATTTAAAAACCATGTTCACAAATAAATGAAGTCCTTTTCTGTCTTCTTCTCCCCAAAGTTAATTGGGTCCTTAGATGATTTATAGAGGAGTCTCTGATATAGTCTATGGTAGAGTTAAAGTTGTGAATCCTCTTATTTTGAGAAAGATTGAAAAAAGATAAGGTTATATACAGAAAGTAATTTAGCAATCATTTTCAGAATCTGTTTCCCTTTTTATTTTTATTTTTTTCTCCCTCAGATATTGTGTCTGAGTTCACACTGGTTTCTCTGGCTCTATCCCAAAGAGCGGTTCCAATTGTGCCAATGATAAGGTGATGTATCCTCCCCCAGCCCCTTTCTCTCTTTTTCTCTCAATCTATCTCAACCATTCATCTATCTCAACCACGTGGAGGAGAAAGAGGACAGCTCGTTCCTGTGGGGATTAACCGGTACATTACAGGTGTAACCGTGCAAGGTCACATGCCATAAATACATGATCAGCTGCAGCCAGATTATCCCAACACTAAAGATAAATATTCGCTAAGGAAAACAAAACAAAACAAAACAAAACAAAAACAAAAAATCTTTGAGGAAAACAAAATCCAAAACAAAAACAGTGTCAAAAGAGCCCCTGTCAAATATCTCTAAATCCGCTCCTTTCCATTCCGTAGGAGAAGAATTTCTTTTCCCTTTGTCTCTATGAGGTTCAGAACCTGGGGCTGCTGTGAGCAGATAGCTTAAGCAGACATCATACATAAACTTACTTCATATTGTTTTTAGGTGACTCCAAGGAAGAGATCAGCTTACTTGTTTGATGGCAGACTTGATGACGAGTGGAGAATCAGGGAAACATTTGCTAGATCGAGTGTGCAATAAAACCAAAAAAACAGTTTACAAAGCTGGGGGAACTCGGGGGCCTCAGCTCAGGCATCTCTGGCTGCTGGCCACAGCCCTTCCTATCCCTGAATCCAGACAGGGCAGCTCTCAGCTGATGAGAGAAGGGTCAGAGACATTTCTGCTTGTTTAGTCTCAAGTTTACTCCCTTGTGCCACGGCACCAAAGATTAGCGTAGTACGCTCCTGCTAGTCCAGCCCTGGTTTTCTTTCTTAAAAGAGAAAATTTAACAGAAGTTTTTATTTTTTTTCCCCCTGTTTGTTGATTTCTTTCAAGAAAGGGTCAAAAATTTATCTTCAAAATACTAGTTGTAGAGATGCATACACATAACAAAGAGAAAGAAAGAAAGAAAGAAAGAGAGAGAGAAAAGAGAAGAAAATAAAATACAGATTTTTAAAGAGCCAGCGAAATATCATCTCCCACTTGGCTCACTTTTAAAGTTAAAGGATTGTACAGAATGGCGCCTGTGTGGCTGTGCGCATGCGCGCACCTCCCACCCCAACTTTGGGTAGAAGAGGTTCTCCCCTATAGAGGAAGAGAGGAGTTTTGCATCTGTTGAGGCAGAGCTAAGTCAGTGTGGAGAAAGTCAGGAGCAGCCACACTTGATTGCCACTCTGTCAGTTCAGGCCACTGAGGCTGAGCATAAGGGATGCTGGGCCTTGTCCCAGATGCTGGGTCTGAGGCGCCTGAGATTTCCCTCTGCCCGCCCCTCGCCCATAGCCTTCCTTTGTTTCCCTGGAGGGTTATTTATGTTGCTAATTCAAGACTTTGACTTGCAGGATAAACCCATGCTGTGTGTTTATAGAACAGGCAAGGCAGAACCCTGGGTCCCTTTGATTGGAGATGATTTTCACATGTTTCCTCGTTCCCCTTTTGTGAAGATTTATCTTCAAACTCGAGACTTCCCTCCTTCTCACTTCAGACTTAAACTACTTAAATCTAGAAAAATAAAATTGTTTAACCGAACCTACTTCCCTAATAACTTCAGAAGAGTCAGCCAACAAATTGTTTACTTGAGAGGACCGTAGCCTTTTCTTCCGCTCTTCAATCACCCTCAAAGGAGAAGGCAGATGTGAGTGGCTGGGACCTGATGGAGCACGTGGGCGCGTTTGCCCAGCGTGGTGATTACCGCCCTCTGTAGGGTAAAATTAGGCTTACTTGAATCTGCTAGATTGTCTTGCCCTCTAGTGGTCAGTACAAAAAAACCAAACCAAACCAAACCAAACAAACAAACAAAAAAAAAACCCCACACGAACATTGCAACTTGCAATGACTGTGTCTTAACGTTTACGTATAGGTAGGTGAATCGAATTATTATTGAGTTAAATCATGCAAGAAAATAGCACATATAGTTGGGCTTACATGTACGTTTTTATGGGTGGAGGATGGATCCCATCGCCCTTTGCAAACTAAGATGTGCTTAGCCACGGAGCTGCGTGTCCCAGAAAAGCATCATGTTTTACTGAATTAAATAATTAAATTAAATGGCCACTTCCAAAATCCCTTAGGGGATATATTACAACATACAATTTTACATGTTGACGGAGCACCATCTTACACTGTTGTATGTACACACATCACATAATACGAAATCCAGACGCATCTAATTCCTCAAACCCTTATAATTTGCTTATCATGAGAACAGTCAGGATCGTTCCTTGGAGCTTTTTAAAACACACAGTGCTGTTGTCATGCAGTGACCCCACTGGGCAGCGGCGGGACAGAGTTTCCTTGTCCATAACTGTACATTAGTGCCTGTTAGCCAGCATTTCTTAACCCACCCTTCCCACTCGCTCCAAACACCTTACCCTTATTTTCTATAACTCATACAGATTCCATTTATGAATGAACTCTCGAGGCAGTTGGCTTTCTGTTGTTGGCTTATCATATTTAACATTACAATCTCTGGTTCCACCTGTGCTTATTTATTTATTTATTTATTTATATTTTTGAATGATCACATTGTATTCTGAGTGACAGAATAGTAAGTAATCCACTTTAATATTCACTGTTTCCATCCATCAACCAAGAGAAACTTAGAGAGTTTCTTCAGCTTGACTCCCGTGGATAGCGTTCATCTTAGTTAGGGTTTTACTGCTGTGAACAGACACCATGACCAAGGTAACTCTTATAAGGACAACATTTAATTGGGGATGGTGTTTACAGGTTCAGAGGTTCAGTCCATTATCATCAAGGCAGGAGCAAGGCAGCATCCAGGCAGGCATGGTGCAGGAGGAGCTGAGAGTTCTACATCTTCATCAGAAGGCTGCTAGCAGTATACTGACTTCCAGTCAGCCAAGACGAGGGTATTAAAGCCCACACCCATAGTGTTACACCTACTCCAATGGGGCCACACCTCCAAATAGTGCCACTTCCTGGGCCAAGCACATACAAACCATCCCAGCATTTCAGTGAACATGAGGGTGCAGATGTCTCTTCAATGTGCCCACTAAATTCCCTTTGGATACCCAGTAGTGAGATGGGTGGATCATACAGTAGTTTTATTTTATGGAACCCCAATACTATTTTCCATAAAGGGTGTATTAGGTTATATTTCCAACAATGGTGCACCAGGTTTCTTTTCCTTCCCATCTTGACCAGCATTTCTTGGTCTCTTGTTACATTGATATCAATAATTCTTACTGGAGTAATACTCTGTAGCTTTGATTTGCATCTCTCTGTTGATTAGCAATATTGATGTTTCTCACAATCCATCAGTCATGTATGTTTTATTTTGATATATGTGTATTAAACTGTGTGTTTGGTTCCAGAGCCCAAAACAAGGGACTGAGGTGCATATTTTACATATTAAAGCAGACCTGGCCTCCAGGTTCTCCCTACATCCCTCAGTCCCTACCTTGCATACCCCTCCTCCAACCCTGAACTTTCCTGCCCTTCCCCTAGAGACTCCTCCTTATATAATCCAGATCTCCATCCCCCTCTCCCTCTCCCTCTGCCTCTTCCCCTCCCCCTCCCTCTCTCTTCTCCCTTTCCCTCTCCCTCTCTCTTCTCCTTTTCTTCTCTCCACACACACACACACACACACACACACACACACACACACACACACACACCTTTTTGTCCTTTTTCTCTTTCTCCTGTGCAACCCCCTCCCCCTTGTAGCAACTTCCCTGGCCCGTTTCCTTGGGGCAAGAGAACTCGCCTGCCGGAGAGCAGCTTCCCAATGAACCTGCCTTTAATATATTCTAATCTGGCTTGAATTGGCTCATTTCACTGGAGGAGAAATAACCTATCTCTGTGTTGCTAAATTATTTTTAGAGAAAAATATATGGGAACTTTAATAAAAGCACACAGTATATAAAAGTAAACTGTAGTATAATAACTTTGTTTACGTTAGCACTACAATGCAGTGTAGAGACATAAAAAAACAGAACAGAACAGAACAATACTCACATATCCGGTGCTGCTCCAGTGTCCATGAATACATACAAACTTTGGCCAGTTGATAGAGGGCTATTGTGTGTAGATTTTGCTACCCTGCTTTAAGTTCTAGGTGGACTATGCTACCAGCTCCATCCAGATTCCCTCAGATCCATGGATGAAACACACACACACACACACACACACACACACACACACACACACACTAGCTTATCTTTGATACACTTTAGTTCAATGGTTGGGCTCTTAGACGCCTTCCTCTGCTATCACATTATGGTTCGAATATCCCATGTGCTACCCCAGGCCCAGTTGAGAAAGTGGCCAATGACCACTCTACACTAGGTCTCACATGGCTATGGCTCCTCCAAAGCATGGTGAAAACTTTCTCCCTTTGCTCTGCTAGCCTGCCTGCAGGAAAACTGGAAATCCCGCCCTTCTATTCTGCCCAGCTCATTGGCCATTAGCATCTTTATTGATTGATCAAGAACCAATTGGGGAACAGGACCTTCAGGGTTTACATGCCCATTCCCAATCAAAACATCAGAACCACCGAGGGTGTTCTCCTGGTGTCCTCCATGCCCTGTGGCCCTTACATTCCCTTTGCCTTCTTTTCCAAGGGCTTCCCTGAGCTTATTTGTTACTATTGCCATTATCTAACTTTTGGAGTGTGTTATGTGTTCATAAAGTTGTCAAATATTCTTTCTTCTTCTGAAGGCTTCACATTGTCTCCTTTGCTGCTCAAAAGAATTTTAGTTTGATATAGTCATTTTTGTCTATTTTCCCTCCCATTTCTCTTTTGAAATCTTCTAAATATTCTTTTTCATTCCAATATCCTGAACATTTCTTGTACATTTCCCCCTAGGGTTTTTTTTTTTAATAGTTTCTGGTCTATATTTAAGTTACTTGAACTGGTTTTTGTAACTACTAAGAGATAGAGGTGCAGTTTTATTCTTTTGAAAGTGGTTGCTCAGTTTTTGGGTACCACTTCCCAGAAAGGCCATCCTGTGTGGGAAGCCACATGTGCCATTGCAGGGTGGCACTGGCTACCGCTGGCCACCACGCATACATAGGCAGTAAAGTTTTTTTTGCCAAGATGAGGTTTTGAGAATTAACCAATCAGATGAGAGACAAGTTAACCAATCAGATGAGAGACAAGTTAACCAATCAGATGAGAGACAAGTTAACCAATCAGATGTAGACATGCAAATGAGGTGGTAAGCATAATCCATGCATAACCAATCCGGGTGTGACACACGCCTCTCCTAGGCCTATATAAGCAGCACCAGTTATGGGCTTAGGGTCACTTCGCCTCTGCAATCAAGCTCTCCCAATAAATGTGTATAGAAGGATCCTGTTGCAGCATCATTCAGGTGCGCGCAAGAATCCTTTGTAGTACGTGTGCTCTTGGTTCTCAGGAGAGAACCAGCTGGCCGTAGATGAGTCCTCTATGCTTTCTATTCAGTTTCTTTCACCCATTTGCCTCTGAAATGGAAATTTATGGTTTCTTCGGAGACTATTACTTGTGTCATGTAATATTTTTCTGGAAACTGTCTTATAAGGGGATGGTTTTGTTGAAGCAGACACGTGGTGTTTTTTTGTTTTTTTTTTTCTGGAAGCAGCCTGGAAAAAGGGCATGTGATGTTTTGCTGGCGCAGACACTTGAGAGGACACGTGATGTTTAGAAAGGGTATAGTATAACCTAACAGACAGTGGACGAGGCTGGGTGGTAATGGTTTGCCTTGCCATGCTTTGCTGATCAGTTTTGAGCTTTGTTGACACTGGTCTTCATTGACAACGCTCTATGTATTGGTTCACCTCATCACTCTTTGCTGGTCATCATTTGTGAAATATACCAAAGAACTTCCACTGGCATTCCCACAGGCTTTTGCTGCTTCCGATTGGCAGAGCTTCTTTCAGTTTCTTATGGATTGAATTGCTGTTGCTGATTCATGAAGGGTGTCTGCGAGTGGATCTAGCTTCAGCTGCTGATTCCTGTGAACTGAGCTGCTGATGTCCTGACAACACAGATTGGATTTGCTCCAAAGAACTATTTCTAAACAGGTCCACATCCACCTTTGCCCTATTAACCTTTCCTTTCCACCGCCTCTGGGGAGTGGTGGGCTACAAGGGAGGTTAAAACATTTAAGCACCCTTATGGAAAGTAGGTTTTGAAATATCTAAGCCTACATGCCTCTTTTACACCAATACAATGACTTGATGTTTAAGAAAGATTTGTACTGTCTAAGCCAGAAGATATGATGCCTTCAGCCCTGTTCTTTTTACTCAAGTTTGTTTTGAGTATTTAGGGCTTCTTGTGGTTCCATATAATTTTTGTAGGCTCTGTACAAAATTAATACTTCAATAGGTAGTGCATAAAATCTGTACATCACTTTATGGTAGTGTGAGTGTTGTGATGATGTTGGTTATTCTGATCTATCAATAGAAAATATGCCTGTCCAAGTTTTGTCTATTCTCTTCAACATATTTTACATGCTCATAGTTTACATGAAGCAACCTTTCACTCCTTTCATTGGATTCATTCCTGAGCATTTTATTTTTATAGCAGTTATAAGTGAGATTGTTTTCCTCACTTCTATTTCATGTAATTAGTAATAAAAAAACCACTATTCTTTTGTTTTTGTTTTTTTGTAAATTGATTTTTCACACTGAACTTTGTACCTTACTTTTCTTTTGCTGTGAAGACACCATGACCAAGGCAAATTATAAAGAAAGGTGTTTAATTGGGGATTTACAGTTTAAAAATAGTTCCTGACCATCAGGTCAGGGAGCTTGGGGACAGGCTGGCAGGCATGGTGCTGGAGCAAGAGCTGAGAGTCTATATCTTATCTACAAGTCAGAGGAATTGGGGGTGGGATGGGAAGAGATCTGCAATGGGACTTTGAAACCTCAAAGCCCACCTCAGTGACACATTGCTCCAAAAAAGGCGACACCCCATAGTCCTTCCCAAAAAGTTTCATTAATTGGGAACCAAATAATCAAATATATGAGCTTACAGGGGCTATCTCGTTGAAACCACACATTGTGAAATCTATCATTCCTAACTCATTTCTGATGAAACCTTCGGGATTTTATTTTTAAATGTTTATTTTATTTTTGTTTATGTATATCTGTGTGAATGTGTGGAATATAGGAAAGGGGACCAGGAGACAAGAAGAATGCATTAGATCCCTTGGAGCCGAATTGCAAGCTGTTGTAATTCAATTGATATTATTAACACGCCCACACTACTGTAAGTGATCTGCAGACTCCATGCACTCTGTACCAAAGGATCAATTCTTCAAGTTGCTCGATGTGGGTGCTAAGCACTGAATTCTGCTGTAGGAGCAGCAAGTGGTTTAACTGCGGAGCTATCTCCCCTTCCCCTTCACCCCCTTCCCCCCTTCCCCGCTCCCCCCTCCCCCTGTTTCTTTGTTTTCAATGTAGAGCACCGGTCCACAGAAAACACTGAGAAGAGACTTCTTTTCCCAAGTATGTGGCTTTTATTCCTTTCTATTTCCTGGTTGTTCTGGCTGGGTTTCCAGATTATGCTGAATAAAATTTATAAGAATAAACATCCTGTTTCTTATTTTAGGTAAAGGAGAAATTTGTGGTTGCGTTTTACATCTGAATCAGTTCACTGCTTCCTTCTCCCCCCCTCCCCCCTCCCCCCCAGCTCCTCTCCGTCCTCCTTCTTCAAATCAGATTTTTTGAACTAGAATGGAATGCGCTCACTATGAGCACGATTCTACCAACTGAAGCTGAAGCAGGCAATATACTTTTATTTTTTCCCCCCTCTCTTTGAAGAGAAATAACTTGAGCCTTCTTTCTGAGAACAGATTGATTTTTTTTCCCTCTTTCCGTTACTACGGTCTCCTATGGAGGGAGGTAAGATGTGGTTTAGTTTATTTTATTTTTTTAATTTTTAAAAGTCTTAACTTTCTATTGTTCTTTGTGAATTTCACATCACACATCCCACTCATCTGCCCAACCCTTTGTATCCACCTTCTGCCCATGCAATTACCCCTCCAAACCCAAAAATTATCCTTGTCATGGAAGCTGTAATGTGTTACAATGGGTCCCACAGTATACCCTTTTGTCCACACTTCATTGCTTCCGAATGTCTGTAGCAACGAATCATTGGTCTGGCACCGGCCTCTCTCTGGCTTCTGCTATACTATCAATATTGGAACCTCACTGGGCTCTTCTGGGATAGCCTGTTGTTGCCCTGCGTCATGGAGATCCTGTAGTTTTGGTTCTCTAGGAACGGCCCCTTCATGCGCACCAGCAGTTCATAGATGGGGTAGATGTTGGGGTTGGTTAACTCAAAGCCCTGGATTTGAGCCTCAATGGTAGCGGAGTTTGTCAGGCCACACAGGGTCTCTGGACCAAAACCATCTGGGTGAACTTTCCAGCATTGCCCTAGCTAGCTTAAATTACCCAGTGCCACAACTGGCAAGGGTCAGAACCAGCACCCTTCTCGCATGCCCTCAGGGCCCGCTCACCCCACCCCCAACAAAAGGGCCAGGCCTATTTTTGCTGTCCAGTTGAGGTGCAAGGCTGATCCCCCAGTGTTGCAGCAGGCCAGAACCCTGAGTCCCTCTCAACCTTGACATGTGCTCTTGGTCCCTTTGGTGTCTGAGAATGCTCTAGAACTTAGAATCATGACCATTGCCTTAAAATCAGGTCTGTCATGTCTTGGCCTGGAAGTACAAAGCTGCCCACCTTTTCATTGAGTTTAAAATGAAAAGTTTCTTTAGCCTACCATCCCAAACTTCTAGACACGAACATGGATAAAGGATAGATTCTGTAGGGGAAAAAGGCAGTTAATTCTAGACTATTTAAAGAAATTTCTATGCAATTACAACCATGCGTTTTTCCCTGTTTCTTTGTAACAGAGAAGATACCTTATTTGTTGTGTTTTGTTTATTTTATTATTATTTTTTTAACAGGTCATATTTGTTGCTTCTAAAATTGCAGCTTGAACAGGAGTCACCTGTACCTACCAACGGAGCTAAAGGACGCACCCTTTGGCCAAGCGGTATTGAGGCATTCTTTTAATCCCAGCACTTGGTAGGCAGAGGTAGGCAGATCTACAAATGGAGTTCTAGGACAGCCATGGCACACAGAGAAACCCTGTATTGAAAACCAGACAGTGAAGAGAGAGTGTGTGCTTTGCTCTCCCAACAGCAGGGTAAAGAGTGTGGAGATTTGTGGTATCGACCAGCTGAGCACTACACCTGTCCCCATGAGACCGTGCTTATTACATACAAAAGTTACCATAGGCCAGCTTCCATTTTGTCACCCAGAGTGAGGTTTTAGGCACGCTGTGACTTCCTGGAGACCCCTCTTTCTTTGAAATGAGTTCTCAGCCATGACGGAGTCCTGACAATCTCTCCCACTTTAATTTCAAAACACCTGTTAAGCTCTCCTTGAATTTAAAAAATATTCTTCACTCCTTTTACAGTTTTGGACAAGTGCTTACTGAAATTTATCTGTTACTTCATGTATCCTATAAAGCCTCCATATTAACATTATTTAATTAACTAATCTTTCAATATTATTCTTAGTATGAAATTGTTGTCATTTTTGATTATTTCTTCTCCATAGCACTCCATTTAAAAAATTACTGTTTTTGAGAATTTTATACATAAATTCTACCTTTATACCATTTTCCCTTCCTATTCCCACTCGAACACCTCCATGCCCCCCCTCCTAAATTCGTGACCTCTTTAATTATTAGTACTATACATATGTACTTTTCTTACTTTGGGAACATTATATCTTCTTTCATCTCGCTGACAAAAAATTAATTTTAGCTTCCTATTATGTCATACAAACACTATTTCTGTTACCTCTTCCTCTCATGTTGCTGCCAGCCCAGGTCGAATATTGATTCCCAGAACACACGGAAGAGGAAACCCACATGGCGAAGTTCAGAAGCGTCCTGTTAGCGTAAGTGGCCGTTAAACCAGAAAGCTCCTACATGCCGGAGCCCGGAGCTCCACTTCGCAGGTTTTTACTCTCAGGTCGCGCTGATTATCCTGGGATAACAGGTTTAAAAGGAGAAGAAGCTTCCGTGATCTTCATCTGTTGCTAAGTGCCTGGTAGGACGCTCACTTTGCCCCAATGGTTGGAACCATCTCTCTGTTGACCCCACGTCAAAGCCACTCAAGGCTCTCCTGGAAGAATCTCTCTTTGATCTTGTCTCTGAGAGCTTTTTTCCCTCTTTTCTTCCGGGCTGCAGTTCATTGTGAGTTCTAGTTCATTTCTCTTTCTTTCTCTTTTATCTTCTGCTAGAATGTACAAATTTCATGGACGCATCCGTACGATTTTCTTCACTACCCTCCATTTTCTTTACTACCAAGTGAGTTTGTTGAGGGATGGAAAGAGACAGATGTGAGTAGCCTTCCACTATCCTGAAACGCTTCCTAACCCAGAGAAAGAACACTAGAGTAGACAGTAACGCTGGGCTGCTCAACAATACATATTTTAATTCACCCTATTATTAAATTAAACACATTATCTTTATTGAAATTTAATAACAGGATATTAGAGCTCCCTCTGAGGTCACCTTGTCTTGTGTCAGTTGGCTGCCTGGCATCCTTTGTGCCAGTCTGAGTCCATGTGCTTGGCTGTGTGCTTCACTGAGTAATTCATGGAAGAGCAAAAAAGCATGTCTGAATACATATGCTTCTCATATGGAATTAAATTATTTTCTCATTCACATTTTTCCATTAAATTAAATTAAAATTAAAATTATGCTAATTTCTTTAAATGATGAACACTAATATTTCCCCTAAGTTTAAACACTGGTTCGACCTAAGTTCACATTAAAGATCACTGTTCATAGTTTCAGAATTAAGTTTTGGTTTCTTTTTTATTTTTTATTTTTTTGTATAATTTAAGAATAAAAACCATTCTTTGACCTGATTGCTTATCACTGTAGTTTGAAGGTCATTTTATAAGTATAGAAAGCAGTTTATTTTAAACTCCCCGTTAGTGTTCAGTATCCCTATGTATTATAGTTCACATATCTTGCCTGAATGTATCCATTATCTTATGTTTTTCTTCCACAAAGCTGTGGTGTAGTACTAATCTTGTACTACTCACATACTATTATATGTGAAATAGATATGTAATAGCTATATATCATAGTTTATATGTGCCATAGTTGGCTCTGATTGTCTCTCTAGATAAATGTATACTCCTAGCCACAGTGAATTAAAATCTTTTCTTTTGCATCCCAGGCTAAAGCAGGGAACCAAGGGTCATTTTAGTTTTTACTAATCAGTTAGATAACATTGTAGCCCATGTCTTCTTTTTATAACACTTTCTCCTTTTCAAGTTGCCAGGTTGTGAAAGACCACTCTGTCTATCCTGAGGCAATCGAAGGATCAGTACAGGTCTTCCTGACTCCAAACTATGCCAACCCATGAGCATTGTTAAGAGTATTCGGAATTCTGAAACAGCATTTGCTTGATTGCCTGATGCTTCACAAACAATTCAACATGCCTCAATAAAGAACGACTTTGTCCTCATACTTTCCTGAGGCTGGAAGAAACCATTGATGCTCATTGTGGTAAATTCCCAGTTTGTGGTTTGTAAGGTTGAAAAAGAAAAACATTGCAGAGAAATATCTCTGGATTCAGAAATAGTTTTTAAAAAAAACACACCTCATTAATATATGTGGATTTCTAACATGCTAATTATCCATTAGGTGAAGTAAAAAAATTGAAACTAGGTAATATAAAAAAATATATTTTAGGGCCAGGTGATGGTGGTTCATGCTTTTAATCCTAAAGCCCAGGAGGCAGAGGCAGGCAGATTGATATGAGTTCAAGGCCAGCCTGGTCTACAGAGTGATTTTGGGGATGGCCAGGGCTACACAGAGAAACCCAGTCTCAGGAAAAAAAAAACATATAATATTCCAGTTTGAAGTGTAGTTCTTGCTGAGCAAAAGCTATTTCAGAAGAGATCAGACAAAGGAGAAAAGGCAAGCGCAGTCAAAGCCACTTCCTGTAAGTCACATTAGCACTTGTCCTCATCCTTGCTTGCTTCTCTGTTGCTGACACACAGCATAGTCAAAGGCAGCCATGATTGAGAGGATTTGACCTGAACTCCAAGGTAGAGTCATCAGGAAGGGAACCCAATGCAGGAACCCAAAGCAGGAACTAGAGGCAGGAGTGGAAGCATATAACACAGTGTTTTGCTGGGGTAAACTCATGAAGGAACGTTTTTGTTAAAGTGGCTACAGGACAAAGGCTAAGGCAGACTGGTGAAGGAAGGTTTAGCTGAAGCAGATACAGGAGAAAGGATGTTCTGCTAAATCAAGCACGTGAAAGGACATGTGATGGAGGATTCTTTTGCTAGCAACACACATGTATTGGTCTGCCTTACATTGCGTTGTTGAGCTACATTTGTCTGGACTCCATAGAGAGAAGTGCACCAAAAAACTTCTGATAGTGTGCTGCAGTTTCTTGTCTTTGGGCTGGTTGACAGAGTGATGTCAACTGAGACAGACACACATGCTGAGGCAAGACCTGTGAAAGACACCTGATGTTTGGAGGGTATAAATAGGACTTGACGGGACAGTGACAGCGATTGAGCAACTAGGCTTACTTATAGAGACAGTTGTGAAACGCTTGTGGGTCTCAAGTCTTTGCTAATCTTTGCTTCCCCAAGAGAGGCACAGCTGAGAACTTCTCCTGGTGTTGCCTCCAGGTCCCTCCTGCTGACTCGAGCTGAGGCTGAGAGGCCTGGCTGTCTCTGCTAGGTAGTGCCACTGCTCCTGATTCATGTTTGCTATCCTGACTCTACTGAACTAGCCTGCGGATGTATCCTTAAAGTGTTTGCAAATGAATTGCTCTGCCACTGCTGACCTGTGAGCTAAACTGCCGATTTCTAGACAATACAGGGAAGAGTTGATCCAAGGAACCTTTCTAACCAAGTCCACTTCCTCCGTTTCCTTTCTTTCCCACTGGTGGGCTAAAAGGGAGGTTAAAGCATTTGAGAACCATCATTAAAAAGAGACTTAAAAACATTAAGGATACATTCTGCTATTTAAGACGTATGGCCCAGTTATGCACTGTGTCCTAACTCCCTGTGTTCACGGAAGATATGTATTAGGCAGGGTTGTCTGTGGGAACAGAATGAGTGTGTTTGTGTGTGTGTGTGGTGTGTGCATGTGTGTGGGCACCTGCATGTATGTATGTGTGTGCTCACCTGTTTATGACTCCTTGTATTGTCTTCATCTTCCCTGATAGTTGGCTAGTCTGGCAACGCCCCTTGCCTTTCAAGCTCTGAAGAGACAGAGAACCTGGTAGCTGCTCTGTCTGGGATGCTGGGGACCTCAGTGGGTCCACTGAGATACTGAGAGCCTGGAACCACCCTGAAAGTTGCTGGTGTGAAAGCCAAAGATTTCGGAGGGTGACAGCAGCGGAGGGTGACGGCAGTGACGAGTTGAAGCAGTGAAGGCAGGTACACTCTCATTTCTTTTTCCTTTGATCTCTGGGCTGCATGGTTGAGGCCAGGTACTTTGAGGTCCTTGCCCCCACTCCCGTCATCCTCACAGGCTTGCCCACAGAAAGCATGTCTCCTAGATGATTTTCAATGGCATCCTGTGAGAGTCAAGGCCAAACATCCAACATTCTTCCATCGATACCTGCATTGCATACATTATACCCTGAGCACTTCTAACTCTCTACAAATATTTGGCATTTCTTTATGTGCTTACTCTTGAAGCTCTGTGTGCTTTGCCATAATCTCTCCTCCCTTTATGTTTCTTTTATGTTGCTTTCCCCAGATCTTAAGTTCTGAGGAATTTTACATTATTGTTACTTTTAATGTTTTATCTGTGATTCCCTTTATCTCTCTGTGTCTCCCTTTTTTCCTCCTCTTCTTTCTCATTTCATTAATTTTTATCACATTCATCTATGTATATGCATGTAGTTCCCTAAACACATAAATACATTCTGCCCAGTCTGCTTAGTTTCCATCTGGTATTGGATAGGCAATTGTGTGTTCTTCCTTGGGGAAGACTTTCTCTCTTGCTTTCTGTGTTTCTTAGCTACATGTAGTTCATTGTCTGAAAACTTTTATTAGCTAATTGTTTGCCCCAGGACTCTCTAACATCTCTCTCTCTTTTTTTTTTTTTTTGAAAGTTTAGACATTTATTTTCCTTTGTTCCATTTTCTGAATGATCTCTAACATTTTTAATTATCTAAAGTGTATCACATTACACTTTACACAGTACACTGATAATTCTAATTATTTGTTAGAAAAACACCCCACTTGGTTTCCTATAAAATCCAGCTCCTTGATTCTGTCTAGCATCTAAGAATTATTTCTCACCTGTTCCTTTTGCTCTGTTCATCTCTCTACTATATAAAGCTTAGTAAGTTGCCACAACTTGCCACTACCCTGGAATCCCTGGGACCTTCTGGCTCAGTTTCTCCCAAGAACAACATTCTCTTTTATAAATGTGACAAAGGAAGGCATGGAAAATATTCTCTTATTTCCTTTGTCTCTCTTTATCTTCTTGCCTCCCATTCAGTTCCCTGTTATTCATGATGATGACAGAACCCAGGGCTTCCTTTATGACAGCCACAACCCAGGACAGGCTATTGAATGAGCAGAGTGGAAAAGGAACCTGGGCTATGTGTATTCCTGTTCATACATCTTCTGAAACTTAACAGCTACTGCTGGGAACTGACCTATTACAGTTTGATTGCATGTATATCTCAGGTTCTTTTCGGCAGATGATAGGAGTTCATTGCTGAAGGTTTGAGACAAATGCTATCAGGTATATTAGCCATTCTCTCATTACCAGATTTCAAAAGTGAGATTTCAAGCCTACAAACACAAGGAAAGCAGGGCTTTCCAGATGAGTTAAGGCAATTTTAGCTCTTAATATTTCATTACTTTTCTTGAGCAGTAGATATGGATTAATACAGATTCCAGGATGAGCTTTTATTGAATAGGCGTTTGAAATTTAAGAGAAAATGTATAGCCACTAGAGTTCACAGTAGGATATTCAACTGTATCCTTCTATGTAAGGAGAGAAGGTTTAGTTGGTGTGGTGCTTCGAATGAGAATGGCTCCCATATGTTTGCATGTTTGAAGGCTTGGTCCCCAGTTAGTGAAATTTTTGTAAATGTTTAGGAAGTGTGGTTTTGTTGGAGGACACATTTCACTTGGGATGGTCTTTGACCCTTCAAAAGCCTATCCAGACCCAGTGTCTCGTTCTGTTTGTAACTTGTGAATCAAATGTGAGCTCTCGAATAATGCTCCAATACCATGCTGGCCTGTCTACAACTGTGCTCCTGGCCATGACGGTCATGGACTAACCCTCTGAAACTGTAAACAAAGTTTTAGTAAATGGCTTCCTTTATAAGTTGTCTCAATCATGGTGTCTCTTCAGAGCAACAAAAGAGTAGCTAAGACAGTTTCCTAAAGCTGACTCCTGCATGTAGAGAGACTCTCTAAGCAACAATATCTTGAATAGTTTTAATTTGACTGATGGGATTCTATATGTTATATTTATCTATTATGTCAATACATGTTACCAAGGTTAAACATATTAATCAGGACACATAGGACAGTAGAGATGAATAACAAATCTCATTAGTGGCCTCTTGAGTAGGGAACTCCTCCATGGCCGGCCTGGTCACAATCATACTTTGTTGTTCTAGCTAGCTGTCGTTAGTTTTACATATTGCATTAGCTACTTGGATTGTGGATTAAGTAGTAAGGCTCTCATCTCTCAGTCTCTTCAGACTGCAAAAATGAAGTATGCTGATACTGTAACTCTTATCTTTTGAGGAATCTGCATCAAACAAGAAGAGACCTGAGGCACTTGAGTGTTCCCAGGCTCAACTGCATTGGTCTAACTTTTCCGTGCTTTCTCTGTTCTTCTAATAAGCCATCCATTTTCTGTTGACAAGAAAAAAAAAATGCTGACACCTGTGTTCTGTGCTGTGTGTCAGCTCGAGTTCCTTGTCCTAGATTTGTGCTCATTAGAAAACTGTGCTGCCTTTTGTAGTAGTTGGGTAACAGGAGGGGCAGACAAGCTTACATTATTTAAACCCTGCCTCTTCTCACCATGGAACTTATTTTCAAGAACTTGAAAACATTTGTTTTAAAAACAATAATTTAGCTCGTTTAGGCAATACAGGCAAACAAATACGTTTCCTACCAATGTGTTGTGGCTATTCTGGGTTGTCAACTTAACTATATCCAGAATTGGAAGGCTCACCTGTGATCCTAATCTGGAGGCCAGGAGATACAAGTTTCTGACCTGAGTCTTGGCATGGAGATCTTGAGGCATAGTGGCTATGTACCCCAGAAGATTAAGGGAGATCTCTGAGTTCTAGGTCATCTGGGACAAAGCAAGTCCCAGATCCAGGCATGGTGGCACACAGCGTTAATCTGGGCTACACCTTCTGGTGGAGACCTACTTAAAGACATTGGAAGAAGGAAGATTCAAACTCTCTTCTTCAACTGCTTGCCTTGTGGGACTGAGCAACTGCTAGATCCTTGGACTTCAATTCACAGCTGCTGCTGAGCATTGTTGGGGAGTTAGACTACAGAATGTAAGTCAACAACAAATTCCCTTACTATATAGAGACTACCCATAAGTTCTGTGACTCTAGAGAACCCTGACTAATATGCAAGGTTTTCTATAAAATCCTTAAAACACACACACACACACACACACACACACACACACACCATAAAGTTAACTGCTATCAGCATCTTCTATCTCCTTATGTAGAAAAAATGCTCTACAAACAAAAGCAATGAGTTGGAGAAAATTAAGAAGCTAATTAGTTTGATGGACACAATTTTAGATCTCTCTGGTATTTAATAGGTGGTTTAGCAGGATCAACAAATTGAATTACAAATAAAACAATAGGAGATTGTAATACGTCTTTTGATTGTTTTCTAAATAATTAATAGGGATGCTTACAAAGTAGTTATTATTGTGGCATTTAAACAGTTGATTAGAAGATTATTTACTAAGTCACGGTGGAAGAATTCTTAAAAGGCAAAAAAGACAGAGGAACAGAAAATAATTAGGAGAGACTATTTCTGTGCTCGGGGAAGTAATTGGTCAGTTTCTGGGGACAGCATATCAACTATTTGTTAGACTTGGTGCTCTCTTGAAGAGAGCCCAGAATGTGGCTTCTACGTGGGAATTTGAGCTTGTCTCAACCATGTAAAACGAACATTCTATATTCTGGTTTCCTTCGGAGGCAAGGTTCCCTGTGCAAGGGCTGAGTCTCAAAGTTGGGTCTCACAATCTAATATCTTCTGTCTGACTCCTCCCAGCACCTAGTATTACATTGGCTGCTTTGGCCTCAATTTGGGTCATGCTGGCTTTTTAAAAAAAATATTGCTATCTACTGCCTCTAATTATAATCAAGTTGGAAAACCAACCCCATTTAAGCTCTATTTTCAGTGGGCTATATTTTAAAATCACACTGGGATATTCTTGAGAAAATTACAGATAGTCCTGTCTTCACAGCTAATGTCTCACTGAGTGTGAACTATCTAATCACACCACATTTAAAAATAAGCTGATTCAAAAAAACCTCTGACTTTGAAATATACATCTCTTTGAAAAGAGGATAAATATAAATAAATCAAAATTTTGGCTCTTTTGCAGGAATAACTTTGAACCAAAAGAGCAAGTACCTTTTCATTTTCTCTCTTAAATAAAAGAAAAGGAAGAGAATGTCTAAGCTCTTTGCCTACAACTCTGTGGAATCATTAGGTTGAAAAAAATCTAAAGAAATAAATTATTTTGATGAAATAATTTATGATTGAAACACAGAGAGATCACTCCAAGAAGTGTATTGCCTGGCCCACTTTACAATGGGCCTTGACAATCAACTGTATGATAATTTTAAATTACTGAAACAACTCTTCCGTTTTATATTCATGTAGCATTTCAAAAGATCAGAGCTCTTTTGAAATAAACCAAATCTACACAGTTTTTATTCAATGTAATCATTTTCTTTCTATGATTCCTGGTCTATCATATTTCATTATATAAATGTAACAAGATCATTTTCTGAAACATTCAGACTACTTCAACTTATCAATTATGGCTTATTAAGACTGTTTTTATATCTCCTAAAGTAATCCTATGCGGTAGGCACTATATTATTTTCACATTTTATAACTCTACATTTTGTCAAAACTTAAAGAAACATACTATAGTAGACAGATTTGGTAGGAGGAAATTCATTTAAAGTATTTTTATATTTGAAAAAAAGTTGAATGATGTCTGTATTCTCAGTTCTGTTTTACAAGAAACTGAACTTCACGAAGAATAAGTAAACCAGTTGAGATTACACAACTTAAAAACTATAGATTCTAGAAAGAACTCAAAATCTTGTTTGATTATGTGGAAATGGACATTTTGTTCTAAGCTATCTGAGACCAATGAAATAACAGATTCTGTGAAGCTATAGTTCATGGTTATAGCAACAGTGACATGAAAATGTTGTGACTTAGAATCTACTTAGACCATAAGCTAATAGCTAAGCTGCTAACCAGTTGCAAAACAAAACAAATAATTTATCAATACTAATTTCCCAATGCATCCTTTTATACACAATCAGTATTATATGGACACAGATCTATGTATAACCCATCATCTACCTATCATCCATCTATGTATGTATGTATGTATGTATGTATGTATGTATGTATCCATCCATCCATCCATTCATCCATCCATCCATCCACCTACCTACCTATCTATCTATTGATGGGATGGCATCCAGGACTTTGCATTTCTACCTTTAGAGGCTGATTTCACAGACATACTCTTCTCTCTAAAGATGTCAAACGTGAGGGTTTCTAGCAGCAAGAAGCCTCAAAACCAAACTTTCAGAAAAGGCAGTTTGGGGAGTGAAACAGATTAAGTCAACCTTGCTTGTTCCCTAGCTTCTGGAGGCATGGCATCACTGGGTAAGCACGACTTAATCATAAATTCTATCTGGACATTTGGATGAGTTGCAAATATGAAGCATTATATTTATAGAGATGTTAATACAGTCTTTTGACTTACTGTGTAATTGTGGAACTTGGGTGAGAATTGCCAAACATGTGTCTGACCACGCAGCGGGCCCCGTAGCCCATGGCTGTGGGTGTACGTGATAGACCAGATACTTGTTTAACTGCAGATTTTCTGCTCTGGCAGCACAAGAAACATGGTGAAACATGGGGCTAATGCTTATTTTCTGTATTTGATGTTTTTAAGTCTGGACTATAAAAAGCAATTGAGAGACAGGTTCCCCTGTTATCAGGAAAACTTTGGACTTAAATAAATTAGAAATAATAAGAATATTAGTTACTGTGGTTTGGAAATTAATCCTCACATAGCATGAGAATGGATTTTAGCATGTGTACTTATCATAAATGCAGAAGAAAGGAACATCTGATTTAATTAATTCATTAATTTTCCTCGATCATTAAATAAATGTTGCATGAATACTTACAACATGTAAATCTTATGCTGGCCCTGTAGGTAGAATAAAGATGAATAAAACATGTCTCTAGCCTGGGGCACTCACTGTCAGGGTCTAGTGAACCATAATAAAGAACTAAGCACACCAAGAGAGGGATTTATGTGATCAATCTGTTAGGAATTAAAGCCTGGTAGGCCATCTATCCACAAAGGTGCATTATTGATCCCTACCATATCCTGTTCCAACAAGAGGGTTTTAAGAACAAGAAAGACACAATGAAACAAATACAAAATCTGGGGTATTGAGAAAAAAGAAGAAAAAAAATAGCTCATTGAAGAAATAGAAAAAAAATCTGAGCCTGTTACTACAGCACAATAAACAGGTTTTTACTAAAGATAGATAGCCAGAGAAAGTACCAAGACAACGAGAGCACAGGGTTTCTCTAGGCAGAGAAAAAAGAGCACGTGTATACACTTTAAATACTGTTAAGCTTACTTTCTGAGGCTTCAAAGAACTCAGTATTGTTTCTCTGTGGGATGGTACGCACAAATGTACTTTAAACTCCTCAAAAGGCGATGGCAGCACTTACTCTTGGCTGCTTAATCTCTTCATACACTTTATCACTTTGTACTTATTGTCAAATCACTATGACATTAAAATGGAAAATGAAAGGGATTTTAAAGAGCTGAAATTACTGTGATTGTCTCACAGCTTCCCCAGAGGTTTGGCATCATCTTGACTCTTGAAGCTACCCCAGGATCAGCCACTCGGTGGCCTGTGGCCTGAAGGATCAGAGCACCCCTGAACTCTGCAACCATTTCCTGCCAGATCAAACAACTCACACCTTTTCCCTGGGGTCTCTGATTTGTATTATTACTGACAACAGAGCATGCTTTAGCCTAGGTGCTGGATTAGAAAACTCAAATATTCACTTCACCATTTAGCTGAAATACACATGCAATGCTTTCTATGTTGATAAGGTTTGTTTGTACCATCCATCCATCCATCCATCCATCCATCCATCCATCTATCCATCCATCCATCCACCCATCCATCCATCGTTCATACATCCACCCACCCACCCACCTACCCACCCATTCATCCATCTATCTACTCACCCATCTACCCATCTATCATTCATCCATCCATCCATTCACCCATCTATCCATCCATCTACCCATTGGTCCATCCATCCATCCATAATCCATCCATCCATATATCCATCCACACATTCATCTACCCACCTATCCATCCATCTATCCACACCCACCAACCCATCCATCCACCCTTCCACCTATTAATCCATCCATTGTTTTATTTCATTTGGTTGTTAAACTGAAAGAAAGAACTTTCCTACCAGACATGGCAGAAAATTAGCAAAAATGAGCTCTACTAATTCAAGACATGTTTAGGAAAAAAAATCAAAAGAATGTTTCATCTTCTATAAATAGTATCTGCATATGTTTCCTTAAATGCTTTCTATTAGCCACAAGTACAGAATGGAAATCATTTTGCAATTTCAGTCTAGAGATCTAGAACTAGTGATCCCATCTTCATCCTCTTTTATTTGTACAATTCCACTTACTGTTCCTCAATAATGTAGCACACTTAAGCAGTCTTTATGTTGCTATGTAAGAAGAGAATAATGATCCTTAAGGCCCAACCTATTTTTTTAATGTAAAGCTACAATTCATTAAAATATTAACTACCTTTAAAACCCCAATCCATGCAAAGACAGGGAAAACTAAAGAAGTAGAGGTATTTTCCCTCCTGCAAATGTAATCAATGATTTTTTAACTGCCACAGATCAATACTTATGGTTTCTGTGACTGCTTCTTGATTCTCTAACTTGCTTAATTGCATCTTTTGTGTCTCTACTCCTTATTCACTCAATGGAATAGAGAGAAATTCTGAGAACATACTCACTGTCCCCTTTGCTTTCGAATGCTCTGATATTTATAGAGATGGGACTTGTAGCCAAACAGTGCCATTTCAACTCAGTTTTGCCAGCAGCATTTAAGGTGCTTAGGAGGCCTGAGCTAAACAGTGTCTGTGTTTGTCATCTCAGTGAACAGAGCCTCTCCACCACAGCACAATCCTCAAAGAAGAAGTGCTGGGATTTTACATAGCTACTGTGTTCTCTACTCTGTCTCCCATGCCTGAAGTGTGTGTGTGTGTGTGTGTGGGGGGGGGGATATATGCAAGTTTCCTTGCATGTGCATATGGTAGCTAGAGGATAATGTCAGATTTCTTTCTCTATTACTTTCCACCTAAATTAGGTGAAAACAGGGTCTTTTGCTGAACCGGGAACCTGTCCATTTGGCTGGATTGGCTGAATAGCAAACTGCAGGGATGTTTCTCTAGTGCTAGAGACTTTCTTATCTCTCAATAGCAAAGTACAGTGAAACACTTAAGAGTCATTAGGTGCGAGAGATGGTTTAGTGGTTAAGAGAACTTCTATTACAGAAGTCCTGAGTTCAGTTCTTAGCACCCACACTACACAGCTCCAAACTACCTGTAGCTCCAGCTCCAGGAAAGACAACACCCTCTTCTAGCCTCAGAAGGCATTTGCACTTATATGCCAAGACCCCACACCATACACAGATACACATAATTAAAAATAGCTATCTTAATGACATTCAGATAATTTTCAGTACAATCATGGAACTATATGAAGGCAATCATAAGGATTATTATAAGTTTAGGGTAAGTAAATTCTGTTAGCAAGCAAATACAGATCACCCATATGCCAAGCATGGCTGAATCTTTAATATTATTGGAGCATCGACATTGTACTAAGGACTTCATTTTAGGTATTGGTGAGCAATGGCAACAATGAAATAGGGTTCTGGGCCTTGGAGAAGGCTTTTACATAGGTATATACCATTAACAAACACTCTTGGAGTCATTCGTAAAAACAAACAGTGACTGAATTCAAAGTCTTAGGGAAGAGAATATGTAACAATAACAACAAACTAAACATACACAGGTATGGAAGTGGACACCTCCAATCTCAGCACTTGGGAGGCAGAGGTAGGCAGATCTCTGTGAGATTCAGGCCAACCAGAGTTACATAGTGAGACAGGCATTCTATCTATCTATCTATCTATCTATCTATCTATCTGTCTGTCTGTCTGTCTGTCTGTCTGTCTGTCTGTCTGTCTATCTATCTATCTATCTATCATGCCTGTCATTATATATATGTATATATATATACATATATATATATAATATATGTGTGTATATAATATTTATATACTCAATAGAGGAAAATCTTGATATATGGAGGTCTACACAAAAGTGAATGTTACTGGAGATTAGTGAAATAAAACTGAACTGAGATGAGACAAGGGAAGTTACACAGACTCCACTGATGAATTTGGAACCTGGTTGTGAAATGATCTACCAGATATATAAGAATATTCCAGGGGCTGGACAGCACTTGCTGCTTTTGTGGAAGACTTGGGCTTTGCTCCCAGCATGCACAAGATGACTCACAACTGTCTGTAACTCCAGGTGTAGGCATTCTGATGCCCTCTTCAGACTTCAATGACCATCAGCACGACACAGTGTACTTACATAAGTACAGGAAAACACTCATGCAAAATAAATCCAAAAGGAAAAAGGAAGCCGAAATAATCCTACCCATAATGCTTTCACCTATTCACTTGCTAAAAAGGACAAACAATAGAAGTGAGCCTTCATTTGAGCTCTGAAAATATTTATTTCATACCATAATACAAAAGTTCTGACACATGCCAGACTTTGCAGTCCTATAATTCCCAGCAATAGACTTCCAGGCTGTGTAGTGCACTTGGGGGAAAAGAACCTTGGAGTGTGAAGACAGTAGCCCAGGGTGATGGTTTGAATATGCTTGGCCCAGGGAGTGGCACCATTAGGAGGTGTGGCCTTGTTGGAGTAGGTGTGTCACTGTGGAGGTGGACTTTAAGATCCTCATCCTAGCTGCCTGGAAGCCAGTCTTCTGCTAGCTGCCTTTGGTACAAGAGATGGAATGCGCAGCTCCTCCTGCCCCATGCCTGCATGCTGCCATGCTCTCGCCTTGATGATACTGGATTGAACCTCTGAACCTGTAAGCCAGCCCTAATTAAATGTTGTCCTTTTAAGAGTTGTCTTGGTCAAGGCATCTGTTCACAGTAATAAAACCCTAAGACACCCAGTGAGTGAGGAACAGGACTTTGGGCCATGAGTAGGTTACATTTACCACTAAAATAGATGCTAGATTTGCTGGGAGAAGCCACAGATGATGAAATAATGAAGTTGGAAAGAGGATAACAATGATTATATACTAATGGCATACATGAAATGAACTAAGTGGATTTTGCATCCTATTGTACAAATTTCAAAACTAAACACTGCTCTCTCCTTTGAGTAACAATCTAGTGTCTGCACATGGCTTTGAAGTGAACACACTGCCGCCACGCTCCTGTAGACTCAGGTTCAGAGTGCGGGCAAATAATATTTCCACCCTTGTCTGCACTGCTTAATGAGACAGTGAGAGCAGTCGACTTCACATGTGTCATGTACTGTAAATCATTGGGTTATTAAGTTTAATAGGGCCAATGTCCTTCTTCCACACCCACTCCACAGCATTAGTGTCCAGAAAACAGCCAGTGAATGTGGAATAATAACGTACACAATCGGCTCATAAGCAGAATGACTCCCCTCTTCTGTATGAGGGATTTAGTTGAAAGACACATCTGTAGGCATCAAAAAGATGATAATTATGATCATTTAGATAAAACACTGAGCTAAATGTCTTATATCTATTCTCCAGTCAGGACATGAATAGAATAGAAAGGAGCTAGAATCTATAGAGACCATATATCCAGTGGACAGGCATGGCGTCCCACCCATCTCAAAAATTTTAACCCAGAATTGTTCTCCTCTAAAGGAAATGCAGGGACAAAGAGTATTGCAGAGACTGAAGGAAAGACCATCCAGCGACTGCCTCACCTGGGGATCCATTCCACATGCAGACACCAAACCCAGACACTATTGCTGATGCCAAGGAGAACTTGCTGACAGGAGTTTGGTTTAGCTGTTCCCTGAGAGGCTCTGCCAGCAAGTGCTAATACAGATGTAGATACTCACAGCCAACCATCTGACTGAGGACGGGGTGGGAGTGGGAGAACCCCAATGGAAGAATTTCATTTAGGGGAAGGACTGAAGAAACTGAAGAGGATTGTAACCCCAAAGAAAGAACAACAACATCAACTAATCAGATCCCCCAGAGCTTCCAGGGAAAAAAACCATCAACCAAAGAACACACATGGAGGGACCCATGGATCCAACTGTATATGTAGCAGAGGATGGCCTTATCTAGCATCAATGGGAGGGGAGGCCCTTGGTCCTATGGATGCTTGGTGCCCCAGTGTAGGTGGATGTTAGGGCGATAAGGCTGGAGTGGGTGGATGGGTGGGGTAGCAACCTCATAGAGGCAGAGGGGAGGGGGATGGGATAGAGAATTTGGGAAGGGGAAACTGGGAAGGGGTAACATTTGAAATGTAAATAAATAAAATAACCTACATAAAATTATATTGCTATTGTAAAAAAACGTGTCTGTAAGCATACATGATTCAGTTCTGGTGACTTCTCTAGTCTTTGGTTATTTCATGGGGTTTTATTTTAATGTAGTATTAGAACTAGCAATGCAATGGTTAGACCTTCAGTTAGTGCACTGGGGACTCTTCCTCCTTTCCCTTTCTCTCCCCTCATTCTGGACAGGCTCCTTCTGTGTAGCCAAAGGTGTCCTCAAACCTGAAACAATCTTGCTTCACTTTACAGAGTTCTGGGATTACGGGCAGGAGTCTCTTGCTAGTATGTATTTTTGTGAAGAAGGCTCCTGTTAGTATGTATCTTGTGAAGGAGGGGATAGCTCCTGCATCGCCATATTTTATAGTCTAGAACCAAGATAGCCTAGTGATTGTGGGGATTACTGTCTATGTGTTCAGGTACTTTAAATAGTTTCTACAGGGAATGGGGAGGTAGCTCAGTTGAAGCGTTTGCCACTCAAGAGTGAGACATGGATTCCAAGCGCTCATGTAGAGGCCAGGCATCAGTGTGAACACATGTAACCCCAATGCTGGAAGAGAGAAGGTTATGACAGGCAGATATTCCTGGCCAGCCACAGTATGCCCAATGTGTGAGTTCCAGGTTCAAAAAAAAAAAAAAGATTATGATTGGGAAGACACCAGATGTCAAACCCTGCCTCTCCCAATACAAATAACTATTTATGCATAGCTAAGGACAATTTGAATGGATTCAACCTTTAAAATAACTGAACTGGTCCATAGCTTTGAGCAACTTCTGTATCTCAGGAACTAAGAAACTGTAGCTGTCATGATTAGGGAGAAAAGACAGTAAAGCCAGCCCTATTTAAAACACTTATAGCAAATTAACCTACAAAATGGGAAGGATCGATCCAGTTGTGCGTACCCAGTTTTTCGGAGCAGCCTTTCTCAGTTAGGGTGTGAGGCTATCCACAGGCACCTGGCTGAGCAAGCCTTGGCACTCAGTTGACAAATGATCTAGATTTAAGCTTCCCATAACCTGCAAACACAGGAGCTTTATCAAACGGAACATTGTGAACAGGGAAAGAAACAGTTGTGCCTTTTCTCTTAAGACATTGTATCTAACCAAGGGCCTGCCTGTGAATCCCACTCCTCATAGAACTACTCTAGCTAAGTTCTAAGTTTTCTGCCTACACTCTAAATATTCCCGGTGTCTCTATCACTATCAGAATCACAGACACCAACCAACCAACCAGCCAACTTCAGTGGAATACAAAGTGAAGCACAACCAAGAGTGATAGTGTAATTTGCCAGTTTTCTCCAGATGAGCCGATCTTGGTAACTTAGTGCTGCGGATTCTGTTGTTCCCGCTGATTGGATGGAGAAGGCAGAGGATGGTTTCCGGCCCCTTTGTTCCTCCCGGGCTTAAAAATCCTCAGCAGATGCAGCGTGATATAAACCTGCATTTAACTCCTTTGTACTTTTCTTTATAGACACAACTGTGAATTGTGCTCTTCCTGCTTTTGTAATTAGCGGGTGAAGCAGATGGCAAAGGCTGAAGAGAAAGAGACGCCCATTAAAGCAACTTGCGCTGCCAAGAGATTGCTCATTCCAAGAACAGATTCAATTTCCTCCATGCGGCAGAATGCAGCAGCACACACATTCTTTGAAGAAAGCTTGCGACTCAGAGCACATAACGCAGGATCCCAGCATTCATTGAAAAGTGCATAAGTAGTTCCTCCATTTATTTATTTATTTTTGAACAAAAAGGAGGCCTGATGGTGGTGAAACCTGAGGCTTCATTGGAAGCTCTCAAAGATAAATTTAATATGCTGACATGTCCATTTAAAGGCTGCTGTTGTGTACAGCAAGAGTGGAGCATAGTTTTCTCCTGAAACGTTAGTCAAACTTATGGGAGCAGGTGAAGAATCATTAGCCATGGCGTGAGGAACACCCGTGAATGTGCCTTGAACACACATTCAGGAAGGCAATCTCGTGAGGATACTATTGCTGTGAGCTTGAGGCATCACAATAGGGGGTGGTGTTAGAATGAAGATTCTGAAAAAGTCCCTCCAGCTTTGAATTACAATTATTTGACCTACTTAGTGACCTTGGAAAATGATTCTACAACTCCTATCTTCATTTCCTCCTGTGTCCTATTGTAGCACCTAAAAATACCAATCTCAATGGTTTATGGTGGGCAACTGTAACTGAGACTTTGTTTGTAAGTGTATAAAAGCATCTTATTTCCCTGAATTTTATTTAATACCACTTAAATAATTGACTATCTATCTATCTATCTATCTATCTATCTATCTATCTATCTATCTAGGTGAGTTCTCTTTTTACCCAATATGTAAATATAAATGGACTCTCCCACTCTAAGCTAGACTATATACCATGGCAAACTTCAAATTCTAAGCTGATAATTTTTCTTGTCTATTTTTGTGTGCTTAACAGGCCTCCTGTGTTCAAGGAAGTAAAGAATATAAAGTATTATCAACATGTAAAAACAGAAATAATCCTTTAGAAGGGAAGCTGCCCAGTCTATGAACATCTTCAGAATAAGCACATATCTATGTGCTCACATGTGTTAACATTAACTTTTCTTCCTTCCTTCCTTCCTTCCTTCCTTCCTTCCTTCCTTCCTTCCTTCCTTCCTTCCTTCCTTCCTTCCTTCCTTCCTTGTTTTTTGAGACAGGGTTTCTCTGTATAGTTCTGGATGTCCTGGAACTTACTCTATAGACCAGGCTGGCCTCGAACTCAGAAATTGCCTCTGCCTCTGCCTCTGCCTCTGCCTCTGCCTCTGCCTCTGCCTCTGCCTCTGCCTCTGCCTCTGCCTCTGCCTCTGCCTCTGCCTCTGCCTCTGCCTCTGCCTCTGCCTCTGCCTCTGCCTCTGCCTCTGCCTCTGCCTCCTCCTGCCTCCTCCTGCCTCCTCCTGCCTCCTCCTGCCTCCTCCTGCCACCTCTCTGCCTCTCTGCCCCTCTGCCCCTCTGCCCCTCTGCCCCTCTGCCCCTCTGCCCCTCTGCCCCTCTGCCCCTCTGCCCCTCTGCCCCTCTGCCCCTCTGCCCCTCTGCCCCTCTGCCCCTCTGCCCCTCTGCCCCTCTGCCCCTCTGCCCCTCTGCCCCTCTGCCCCTCTGCCCCTCTGCCCCTCTGCCCCTCTTCCCCTCTGCCCCTCTGCCCCTCTGCTCCTCTGCCTCTGAAGTGCTGGGATTAAAGATGTGAGCCACCATTGCCCAGCTAACTGATATTTCAAATTATTTATTTTTATTTTATATGTATGAGTGCTTTGCCTGCATGTGTTTATGTGCCCCATATGTGTGCTTTGTGCTTGCTGATTCCAGAAGGGGTTACAGGTAAGTCACCATGTTGGAACTGAACCCAGGTCTTTTGCAAGAGCAGATAGTAAGTACTTGTAACAGATGAACCATCTCCACGGTCCCCTGGTATTTAAATGACTGTGTTTTAGTGATTTATTAGAAGCCTGGCATCTTTTCTGGATGGCATGTTAAGAGGGATTGATCTTGCTTGTTGGGAGCTTATATTTTACTGGGGTGAACACTTCTGTCCTTTCAACTTGACTTTCTCTGGAGCACATACACGTAGAAGGAAAAGAAACATCTACACACTTCTGCGGCCAACCTCCTCCTTGGTAGAAACTGCAAAGTCAAGGAGAATTGGAATATTCCGTCAACTCTGTGGGCAATGCTGTGCCAGTTCATCAGCCACACCTTTCTATTCGAAGACATATGGTGCCTCTTTATCTATCTGACAGCACCACTGTGGTGAGAAACCGTGTTCATCTTCCATGTTTACTGGTTCATATTTTGTGCTCAATAAACATATGTTCCCTATCTCTTTATTTTAGACTTCATCCCAATTACTTGAATGCATCTTACATTGATGATTCCCTCAAGGCCAGTGATAAGCCTATGAAGCAACCCTCTGATAATATCAGGTAGTAGGTAGGTCAAATGCTAGAAGTTCAAAACTAGGATCAAGGATATCAATTTGTACATCAAACATCTAATTTACTGTCAAAGTAGAAATAACAATAACCCACATTTATACAAATCCTTATTATGTGCCAATCAACAGCCGTCACATCAACACATGAAGTCAGTATTTGTCATTCTGGAAGTATAGTGGTGACATCACTAAACTGGATCATCTGGAAGAACACCTGGTGACATCAGTGCTTAAACGAAGCCTTCAGCACTAATGTGAGTGACATATTTAAGTACTGTACATAATGTTGCTTAAAGTTAGATCAGTCTATAAAGTCAGGAATAAAGTACTTTGTCCTATACTACTGCGTCTATATACATGACCAATAATAAAAATATAACATTACTTTGGTTTTAGTTCATATGTGATCAATAATAAAAATGGAAATATGAAAGAGCAGAATACAATGGTACCTTTTTGGGTAGGTGTTGTTCCATAACAAAGTTGACTGGAAAATTCTGAGAAATATTAAGAGATCAGAGCAGTGATATAAAAACCAATCAACAATTTTATTTCACCCTGTTGACCAGGCTTATAGTCTCAGCTGCTTAGGGGCTAAGGAAGGACTCTCCAATTCATGGCTTTCCAGATCTGTAGAATGAGTCCGAGGACATCATGGGTAATTTGGTGAGAACCTGTCTCCAAATAAAAGTCAAGCGTAGATGGGGATATAACTCAGTGGCAGAGTGTGGGGGCATAAGTTTAAATGCTCCAACAGAGTAATATTTGTACTAAAGAGTAATGATTGTACTCATAACAACTCGATAGATAATGTAAAGGAAAATACTTCCACTGGAAGTAAGAGTGTTAGTCGTGATAAGTGATAAATAGGAAGAATCAGCCTTCTAACAACAGAGTGCACAGCCCTTATGCTGGAACATAAAACCTTATAGCCTTACTCAAAAGAAAAAGATAAAAGAAGAGATATATTAATAGCTGTAAAATCGCAACATTCTAATCTTTTCATTTAAAAACTCAACTTTAATGGGAATGCAACAGCCGTGGACCTTCTATTTGACTCTTGCGTGTAACCTGAAAGCCAGTTCTAAAGTTTGTGTGGAAGGGAAAATGTAGAAGAGAGTAAAAACGATTGGGAAGAAAAGTAAGAGGTGTTAGCAGATAGCAAACATGCCCGTCATGCTTAGCAGTTACTACTTGGTCTCATGGAGCACAGCAGAAAAGTACATACCTTTTGATGTATTAAATTCACTAAAGAGATTTTTCAGATCATTCAACACTCATTTCTTAGAAAAATGTGATTAGATGGTTCTCTCATCATTTGGAAAATAACAATGAGACAATGTTTCTTTACCATTGAAACAAAAAAAAGTTCCAAATAAACACGAGAGATAGTTGAATGTATGTATGTATGATTGTATCTATCTGTCTGTCTGTCTATCTCTATTATTTATCTATCATCTACCTATCTCTCTATTATCTACCTATCATGTATCTATCCCTCTCTCTATTTACCTACCTACCTATCTACCTTTCTGTCTGTCTGTCTGTTATTTATATATTTCTCTGTCTATCATCGATTATCTATCTATCTATCTATCTATCTATCTATCTATCTATCTATCTATCTGTCTATCTACTATTATCTGTCTGTCTATCTTTCTATCATCTATCTTAAAAAAAGAAAGTTGTATATATGTATCTTAAGAAAAACTGAATTTTAAAACACTGAAGATATTCTTTTAAAATGTGCAGTAAGAAAATGCACAAATACAGCTGACACACTTGTAGCCCACACAGTGCTATGCCATACTTTTAGGCTGGGCTCTCCCCCTTCTGTTAACCCCAATCTACATATTCTCTCACACAGAGGTGTAAAAGCACTGGCTTTTCTACACCAGTCCTTGCTTTGACATGATGACCTAGAGACCTGATATATTTATCAATAGTGAAACAATTCCAAAATCAAGGTACCAAAAATTTACTAAGTAGTGAACAAATAGCATCGTCATGTGTGACACAATAAGGAGATAACTATTAAAAATTAAAGTACAGAAGATATTAAAAGTTATATGTATTAATAGTTTATTTTTTCTTATCGCTCTGGCAAAACACCTGACAAAGTAACTCAAAGAGGAGAGGTTTATCTTGGCTCACAATCAGAGGCACAGCCCAGATTTGCAGGAAAGACAGAGCAGCGGCCCTGTGGGCCATGTGAACTGCATCACATCCTCAGCCAAGCAGCTGAGAAAGATGAATGCTGTTTCTCTGCTGCTGCTTGCTTTCTTCACCCTTTCAACCTGAGACTGTAGCCCACACAGTGGTACTGCAGTTACCTGTATCTTAGTCTCGCCCTGGCTGCTTCTGCTCCATCTATGTCCTCACCGGGACTCCTTCATAGCGACTCTTTCCTCTCTCCTCTCTCCACTTAGGTCCCCTGACTGGATCCAAAGTTCTGCAGTCCCATCTTAACTCTTGCCCAGCTATAGCCTGATCAGCTCTTTATTAACCAACCAGAGGATGACGGAGAACCATGTTTTCCAAAATACTGAGTCATACCAAGATCCATATTGTAACCAGATCTCTGGGTACAGAAATCAGCATATGGGCACAGAGTGCACAAAATATGCCCCAGCACAGAGGTTTATCTCTCTAGATTCTGTCAAGTTGGCCACCACTATTAACCATCACAATGTGAAAAGAACAACGCACTCCTAAAAACAAAACTCAATTGTTTATGATCAGGAAAATTGAGTGATGTAGTTTTTTTTAAGCGTTGAAGGAGCTGGATACTGGAGAAGAAACTGGGCTAGTGGGAGGCAGGATGAGAAAAAATAGGGAAACAAAGAGGTAAGAGTAAGCAAAACATTGTCTTATATTTGTTTGGAAATGTCGGAAAAGAACCTATTGCTTGCACAGTCAACAACATGTATTTGATACACCAAAGGAAAATCAAGTGAATGAGACCATTTTCTTCGACTAGACCAGCAGAGATTGAAGCCAAGTACTCGGGTTATTGGGGGAATGAGTCCTTCTGTGTTGCTGGTTAGTGTACAGAGCGTTAGGAATTCAGCAGGGCGACTGGACAGCTTCTACACAAAGGTTCAAAACACAGAGTTTAGACTGCCAATGGTTTCTCTGGAGAAATGCCTATACATTCACAAGGTAGTTTGACTTAAAACGTTCTCTGTACTGTTTTAAATATAGAAGCAAATGAAAATGGAAGCATGAGTGAATGAATATTGAGATGTTAAGTTGATATATAAAATCATGGCATATTTACAACACAGCATGCAGTTGGAAGAGGGGTGGAATTTATGGGCTGTTGTGCAAAGATACACAAGATGTTGTTTAGGATGAGGATGCTGTTTGCTGTGTTATAACTGGTGTAAAACATAGTCTTCCATCTATAGTGCAATGTGCCCTATCTGATGATGTAATGGAAAGTAGACAGAAAATGGTACGTGGTGAGATCTCCGCATGGTCACAGACTGCTAATGGCTAGTAACTGGTAGTTTAAATGTATGTTTAAACTCTTTTAAATGTATGTTTTTTGTGATATAAACTAAATGATACACTTACATATTATTTTATTTATAGAATTAATAAGTATATACTTTATAATATATGAAACATCATGAATTCTTTTTATTAATATATATACATGTAAAATTACTTGCCTAGCTTTATAAGGTCATACTTTTTTTAATGACTGTGAGTTACCTTTATTTATTATTTTTAGTTTTCATGTGTTAGGGATAGACGACAAAGTGACATCACTGTTTTCCATGGACTAAGATGAATTATTGACTAAAATGCTCCCAAACTAGGGATGGTGTGGAATTGAGCAGAAAGAGTGAGCTCTTCCTTCAATATTCATCTCATAAAAATATGTGAGCTGCATCTCCATCAAAGGTCGGTAAGGATCCAACCATGCACATCTTTCACCTTGGCCATTCTAAAGGAGGACAGAAAGACACTAACATCAGCCGTGTTCTATTATGCTTTCTTCCTACTGAATTGCCATTAAAGCTCAGGATCTTAAACTCAAGAGTTTGGGAACAACTTAAAGTAAGATGGTGATAAACTTGAAACACAGTAGATATTTGCTAGCTGCACAACCCCTCCCCCCTTTTTTCTAGTAACAATCTTATCGTGATCTTTGTCTAGAGCTCCTCAAATTTACTTTAGTTTCTATTGTCCCAGTTTGATATTGAAACAGTAGAAATAAGATTACATCAGAGTCCTACAATGACAGATAGAAAAAAATGGTACAGATAGGAATTCTGTAGTCAACCATGTTACTTCTGCTACTCATTTCAAATAGTTAATAGTACCGAGGTTTAACAATGTTTCAAAATTGGTGTTTAAGTTCAAATGATCTTGAGAAGACATTTCTCCTTCTGTGCTTGAAATTCTGTTGCAAATATATATAATTTTTTTGTCAAATTGAGCACTTTTAAGGAGTCGTAGTTATTTTGTTAAGATAAAAGTATTTACCCTCGAGGGAAATGATTTCTTTCCTCCATAGAGAATGTCATCAATAGGCTACATTTGAATACTCTGATGATGGACTTGCACAGAACTTTATCTGATCTGAAGAAGAGAATGTTCCTAGCTGTGAACTGGCTTCCCAGGATCATGTCACTATCAGATTGTGCATTTATTCTGTAGAACATTATAAGTAAGTGAGAAAAATGTCTTAAAATATTTATCTATGTGTGTGCGTCCGTGTTCTTTTTTGTTCTTTCTGAAGTCTAGCTGGCTGGCTCAAACTCCTCTCCCAGATGATTTATTCAATCTGGCTTCTCGCAGCCTCTGAGTTGCTCTGCCTGGCCTCATATTGACTTTGGTAACATGTTCTAATCTTCTGGCTCCTTCTCATTGTCTGGATCATTCTATCTTTAGCCTATCTCTGTACAACTGTTCTAATAAAACTGCCTTCTCTCTCTCCGCACTGCTCTCTCTTATGCCACCTCTATTTCCTCTCTTTTCTCATGACAGTTGGGCATTTCCTATCCTGTCAAATCTTTCTTTGATTTGTCATTTTGTCTGCCACTCAATTACATATCACTTTCAAACATGGCTGCTTCCTTCTACAAACTAACACTACATTCATTGTTTGAGATTAGAGGTGTGTACTAAGATCATGTCTATATTCCAGCCAAAGGGATTAAATGTGAGTCACACCACAATTAGAAATAAGTTTTCTCAGTAAACAACACAATCTCAGGGTTTACAGCATAATAAAATATCCTTCAACCAAGGAATTTAGGTAATGAATAAAGGACTGGGGTGGGGAGTGAGAAGGACAGGCAGGTGGTAAAGTGCTTGTCTCATATGGGTGAGAACTAAGTTTGATCTCCAGAGGCCAAGTTAAATGCTGGACAAGGGGCACACTTGTAATTTCAGTGCTGGGAAGGAAGAGACAGTTGGGTCCCTGGCGTTTGCTGGCCAGCCAGTCTAATCTACTTGGTAAATTCCATACAAGTGAGACACCTTGACTCAACAAACAACAAACAAACAAACGACAAATAAATAAACTAAAAGATGGGTGTCAACTGAGGAATGACATCTGAAGTTCATTTCTCTCTGGTCTTCATATTCATACACAGGTATGTGAACATATATCTGTACACATACACATATGCATGCATACAAATGACTTGTGTATTTTGTGATTTCCAATTAAATCAGGTGAGAGTTTTTTTAAAAGGTGAATGTGAGCATTAAGGCAGAGGTGGCAATTGAAATATAGAATTCCTTCTCTTTGAACACTCCCACCAGATCTTCCGAAAACTAAAAAAACAATAAGACCTCACTAGGATGTAAATTATGATATAAGCCATAAAACTTGACTCCATCTGACCCAACAAATATACATTTATAGTGTTTATATGATCTTTGGATTGCATTGACATTGAATACTGTGAGTAATGCTTCATGACACTGTATTTGCAAAGATCCATTGGGGTTTGTGTCTTATTTATGACATTTGGGTAGATTCTAAAGCTGAGAAATGTATGATTAAAGATGTGAAATCATACATTTGGGTGGAGAACAGTTTTGATCCTCATTGGAATCCCTGCCTGAATCTTTTCAAGAGAAAGTTTGAGGACTTTATTTCACTACATAGATGACCTTGACAACTAAAGTAGATTTTACGTCAGTGGGTGAGAAATGTCTCAATTTGGGGCAATGAGTACACACTATGAAGCTGGGCATCTGGTTTTGTTGTTGCTGTTGCTTTTGTTTTTTGTTGTTGCTTTGTGAGACAAGGCCAAAGATAATCCACTACCACTGGACTATACAGAGACAGAGACGGGAGCTCTATTGGCCCAGCCTGCTCTTGAACTCTCTGTGTGAGGTAGGTCTTGGTTTCTCTATAGAAGCCTGTGCTACCCTGGTTGGCTCCAAATATCAATTCTTTGAGTGTTTGTTTATTTTTCATTAGATATGTTCGTATTATTTTCAAAGCCAATGATAAATATCTTAATCAATGAGGCAACTCATTACTACTGCAATCCCTTGTCTGGAAATTACATACGCTCAATACCTGTTTACAGTTGATTAGACCTGAAGCAGACAGTGATCCATGACCAGACAAATCAATAGACTGGCTGGCCCTTTGTCTTCTAGGGTTGGACTTACAGATGGGCCGGCATCTTTCTTTTTCTCTCAGGAATTTGATCTGATGTCACGATGTCACGAGACTTAAGACCATAGAGACTGAATCTAGAGGGAGCCTGTGTTCTGATGTGGGAGAATCGTGACCAAATAATCTACAAAGGTAGAACAAAAGCAGCGGTCATTTCATGGAGATGGTAGTTTGACGAGGGAAAGAAATCAGGTGCCAGGGAAAGGAAGAGCCATTAGCTCTTTGCTACAGCCTCCCTAACTCCTGTTTCTCCCTACTCCCTTATGGTGCCATGAACCTTCCCAGTGATGCTTTGGATTCAGGTGATTTGAATGAGTCTCTTTGTTCCTTCCAACTGGCAACGAGTCCTAACTAAAAGGGTATCATGGGTTTAAGATACTTACACTAAAATCCAATTTTGATTAGCTCTGCTAGGAGTTAATGCTGTGCTAGGAAAAAAAATACAGCTTACTATCTAGAGATGTATAAAATCTGGGGTTGACAATGTAGATAAATGTCAACTTAGTTGTCTTACTCTTAGGGGACATTCTTCCTTCCCCTTCTACTATACACAAGTTTATAGCTAATTCATGCAGCTGTGCGCAGCCATGTATGTGAGAGGCATCTCATAGGTTTTGTGTGGAAGTGGGGTGTTGGGATTAAAGCTGTAGAAATGCTTTTCTTTCTCCTACTGATGATGAGGGTTAGTCCCAGGGGAAGTCTCAGAAACCAGAGGATGACCTCACTGTATTCATTGGACTGGGTCAAAGTGAAACAGGAATTCCACCTGACCCATTATATAAAACTCTCACCTAAGTCTGAAATAAACATCATATAACCCACTAAAACCTGAGTATTTATTTCTAGCATTGACCTAATTAATTCATTAATAAATCTCTTAAATCTTCAAGTACAGAACATGCCATCCAATTTTACCTTTACCCAGTTTGCATTTCTTCTTAAAAATATATCAGAGAAAAATGTACAAGTATGTTGCACAGATAAAGAATTGAATTGTTTATTTGAATTTATTTGCAATAACCATTTTATTCTAATTTGAAACACGATTTGCAAATACAATATTGTTTCATGGAAGTGATTCCAGTTTCATGAAGATCTGTTTTTCCCCCTCACAATTGTGTTTATGAGATTTGTTACTAAACAATGTCTAAGGGCAGGCTGTTTCCAGACAGAAGGCATCCTACAAAGACATTGTGTGTGACTGCTGTGACAAAAACCAGAGCCAAGGGATAGCCTGTGTATGTCTTACATCTTTTTGAAGTTCTGCCTTATGCCACATTTGTTTGTTTGTCTGTGACAGGTTCTTACTAGAGTATCCTGGGACTCCCTGTGCAGTCTAGGCAGACCTTGAATTAGTTAGTGTCAATCTTGCCCCAGCTTCTAAAACACTGGGATCACAAGTGTGTGCCACCATAGTTCAGCCTTCATAGGCAAAACTATTTATCATATATGTATATATATATATATATTACATATAATCAAAAATATCTGCAGGTTGATATCAAAGTCTGTCTTTCTCAAAAAAAAATGCCATCTGAAATTCAGAGCTGTTGTTCTTAGTTAGTTTTCCCTCCTTGTGTTGGAGTCTGTTCTTTGACATCATACAGCTGCTGTTATGAATATACAAAGTAATTTATGCTTGCTAGGAGAGATAGAGGGGAACTTCAGGAAGTAGCTCCAGTTCCTGCTAGGGTGTAGGGTCTACTGTTGGACTGTTACTCTTCACTTCAGTGGCACAGTAGTTTTATATTGTCATAGAACAGTTTACACTGTATTTCCACTATTAAGTATATCTTGCAATATAAAACCAGCCTGTCTAATACTCCAGACAGTAGACTCTAACATATCACTGTTCAAGAAACTTGGAACTCCCATAACACTCTCAACACTCTCTTTTCCTTATCCAATGAAGTGAAGTGGCATAACCTGATATAGAGAATACATGGTCTAAAAGAAAAATCAATTTATATCCCATTTCTGATACTTGCTATCTATGAGCGTTCACTTGACCTTTGAGACCCAGTTTATCCTTGTGTTAATGGGAAGGGTTGCAACACTGGCATGAATTATGTATTAGTTACATAGGTCTTGTTGAATGATGGGTGGACAAATACTTGTGAGTTGCCAAATATGTATGTGCACTAAGGAAGCTAATGCATTTCTGTAGTACACACTGTGGAACTTATTTATGAGAAGCAAAGAAACATGCCTATTTGGTCAGAAGATATTGTGCTGTGCAGATTTCATATGCAAACAATATGGCTTGATTAATGATTCATACCATATTTCAAAAAAATATGTGTAAACTAGATAATTTATTCATACTATTTTTTAAACCACAAGAGAAATTTTAAAAAGTGACCATCTTCATCTAGAATTGTCTTCATAGTGGTTCATTAGTGAGGGACTGAATCCCATGTGCTTGGCCCAGGGCGTGGTACTATTAGGAGGTGTGCTCTTGTTAGAGGAAATTTGTCCTTGTGGGGATGGGCTTTCAGACACTCTTCCGAGCTTTCTGGAAGCCAGTCTTCTCCTGTTTGCCTTCAGAACAAAGTGTACAAGACACAGAACTCTCAGCAACTCCTGTATCAATGCCCGCCTGGAAGCTGCCACGAACCTGCCTTGATGATAACGAACTTTACCTCTGAACTTGTAAGCCAGCCCTAATTAAATGTTGTCCTTATAAGAGTTGTGGAGGGGTAACCGGGAAGGGAGATATCAATTGAAACCTCAACGAATAAAATGATTAATTAAAAAAATGTGTATGTGAAACTAAAAATAAAAATGAAAAATAGATGCTATGCTATCCAAAAAAATACAAAGAGTTGCTTTGGTCATGGTGTCTGTTCACAGCACCCTAGCTAAAATAGTCTCTTAGTTAGTTTTATCTCTGCTTAGTAGTATTGGAGATTGGAGTTGGTCACTTCAGAAAGATGGTAAATGGGTCACAGTTTCTGTAATGAGCAGAGAGGAACCCTGAAGAACGATACAGGGCTCCGTCCCTGCCTGGCTGCCTTACAAGCAGAGGTGGAACCAGGACTTTGTGCTAAATCTGGGGCGTGGGGGGATGCTATTAAGGCGGCTTGAATAGGAAATGTCCCCCACAATTTGGCATTTGACACTTGTTCCTAAGTTGGTAAGGTTTGGAGGTTTAGGTGACAAGGCCGTAGTAGAGGAAATACGACACTAGGGGGCGGGCTTTGAGATTAAAATCTCCTGCCACTTCCGGTTTGATTTCTCTGCTGTGTGGTTGAGGATGTAACCCCATCACTCAGTCTGCAGAGGTGGGATGACCGCAAGTTCAAGCTCTAGCTCAGCTACCTGACAAAACTCAGTCACAAACCATCAGAGGCCCAATGGGAGATGAAAATGTCAGCAGGAAACTGCATTTGCCGTGAACCTTCTTCGCCAGCTCATAGCCCCGAAAATAATGATATAATTTGCCTTATTAAATAGGAACATGGAAAAAACTTTCCCAAACCCATATGCTTGACTAATTGTATCTATTTAGGGAAATTGTAATCTAGGAATGAAATATCTTCTGGTTCCTTCCAGCTACGTGCCATACTTACAAAAAAAAAAAAAAAAAGCATTTATACAAATGACTCTGCATGTTGTAAATGACCAAGATCATTACCTCCTAATTACAATCATTATCATTATCTAATGGTATTTCTGAAAGAGACCACCTGCCTGTCTTAACAGACACACCAAGTGATGGATTCGTAAATAGATTATTATGTTAGGGTGCATTTGAATAGGTTAAGGATTTAATTTGGAATTAAACCAAAGCAAGCTTGATAACACTCTCCTAAATAGAAAACATATTTAGAAAGAGAATTATTTTTTAATGTTATTGGAATTTTGAAGTTTGGCTTTATGTTTATTCAAAACTTTATTTAGCTGAGTTGACATAAGAAATACATTAGATGATGCATTGCTTGTGTGAATTTTGCCTGGAAAACATGCAACACAGAGAGATTAATTAGATAGAAAAATATGGCATGCTGGCAAATGTGTTATAAGTGGACTTTTACACTAGGAAAGTACTTGCTATTAGCACATAGGCTCCCTCTGAAAAAACATTACATTTCATTGCAAGAGAAAGAGGCAAAGAACTGCTAGCTGGTCATTACTGGAAAGTCAACAAATCAGTCACTCAGGGGCCAACTGAGAGACATCACTCCTGGCATGGTAATCCATCTTTAAAATATTGGGTTAAGGTGTACAAAAGAGAGTCCAGCTTAAGCAAACCAAATGAAGTCATTATAGAGCAGTACAAGCCATGCTTTGCTCGCCCTGGCATGTGATGTTCTCAGGCTGCCGACTTCAGAGCAAAGACTGTATATAACTGCTGTATATACCGTCCTAAGCAAAAGTGGACAGAGCACTGTGGTTATTCTAATGGACATGTTGGGAGCAGCCAGGAACAGTAATTTTCAGACACATTTAGTGATATGGTGAATATGAAATTGTTCCCTCTTTGTGATGACATGACCTTTTTTTCAGCCAAAGATGATGTCTTAGTTAGGGTTTTACTGCTGTGAACAGACACCATGACCAAGGCAAGTCTTATAAAAAACAACATTTAATTGGGGCTGGCTTATAGGTTCAGAGGTTCAGTCCATTATCATCAAGGTGGGAGCATGGCAGTATCCAGGCAGGCATGGCGCAGCAGGAGCTGAGAGTTCTATGTCTTCATCCAAAGGCTGCTACTGGAAGACTGAATTCTAGGCAATGAGGGTGAGGATCTTATACTCACACCCACAGTGACACACCCATTCCAACCAGGTCACACCTATTCCGACAAGGCCACACCTTCAGATGGTGCCACTCCCTGGTCCAAGGATATACAAACCATCACAGATGATTAAAAGAATCCATTGTGTAACATAAGTTCTCACGTCTAGTGCATGTTCCGTTGAACTCCATGCTCAAGAACTTACAGTACAAGCTGTGGGGTGAAGGGTTTGGTTTTCTACCCCTCACACATTAATGTGAGGTGAGATTGAAGACAATATACCTTGAACAACTGGCATCCATTTCCACAAGAGAAGCCTCTATTCCCACAGCTACGGAAAACATTGTGTCAATGAAGATGCTCTAAGTTTAACTTTGTTGGTAATTTTAAAATGTAAGATGGCGTTAATAAGCATTTCTAATTTAAACTATTCTCAATCATAAAAGAATGACCTATCATAAATATGTAGACTTGAGGAAAGAAAACATCATAAATGTTCTCAAACCTATGAGCAAAAGTAATAACTAAAGAGAATTAAGTGAAATGTATCCATATCAGAAGTGTGGTGGCAAGGGACACCCCTCAATGGTGGCATGGCCGAGTACTTATTTATCTTTTATGTCATTTAACACACATTTGAATGTTGGAGAATCTTTAGACATCAGATACAAGAAAGTATGACTATTTGAAAGAACAATATGACACATGATATCAAATTCTATATGAATAGATTTTTGCTCTATGACAAAAACTTGGAATATAAAATAACAAGGTAAATTAATCCAGATAAGAGTTATATGGTGAAGACTGGGTATTAAGTGACGATCCTTTTAGGTTGCTGATTTAGGCAACGCACATTAAGATGATCCCTTAGGTTGCTGATTTAGGCATTGCACATTAAGATGATCCCTTAGGTTGCTGATTTAGGCATTGCACATTAAGATGATCCCCTGGGTTGTTGATTTAGGCATTGCACATTAAGATGATCCCTTAGGTTGCTGATTTAGGCATTGCACATTAAGATGATCCCTTAGGTTGTTGATTTAGGCTTTGGTCCTTTCTCCACTCTTCCAGTGATTTCTGCCATTTCAGTGCCTCGAATTGTACCAGCTTTAAATAATCCTGATGTTATGTGATTTAATCTTTTCTATGAGCTGCAAATCTGCCATCTTTGTCCTGGCCTGGCCAGGGAGCAATCTTTCTCCTGCAGAGCAAACATAAATTATGAGTTCAAGAGGGGAAGGGGGAGACAGAAAAAACAAGTGACAAATGGATAAGATTGATCATGATAAGGCACACCAAAAAATTAGCACTTCCCACAACACACTGGAATGTTCAAAAAATGTGAGCATTATTCATGATTAGATGAAATGAATTCATCCTTACGAGCTTCATTAACTTGTGTTCTAAGAGGCCATTTGAAAAACATTGAAATAATATTAAATTAAACTTCATGAATATTTATTAGACAAGCCTGTACATTTGAATACACATGCTTGAGTTAAAGTGATTTCAGTAAATCACTTTTATTTTTATACCATCAGCCAAGAGCTCTCTGTGAAAGTTTGACTCCAGATACAGCATGTCTGGGTGATCGATGTACTCACTGTGTTATGTTTTAAGAATAATGAGAGAATAATGCTATACTGTGTGCATAATATTTAATTTGATAATTAGTATAAAAGATGCCAAAATACAGCTATGGCAATCTACTCTACTCATTTTAATAAATATATGCATAGTATACTCAATTTTTATGAGTGTGACAAAGGAAATAATTATTAAGAAACCAAGTAGCAACAATAATAAAAGTTATATATGAACACGTGTGTGTGTGTGTGCGTACATGAGGTGCGTTTGGCAGGTAAAATGGGAAGGGAGTTTTATATGGAGGAGTATAATTGCAGTCATTGTGACAATGATAAGGGACATAGCAAGCAGAGCAGACACCCAAACCCCGCCATCATCGAGTTGTCTGTGCAGACTGACTTGATAAAATAATACTGATTAAATTTCACTCTACTGTAGACTTGTACATGCTGCTAATTATAAAAGAACTTTACCTTCGACTTTAAAGATAGTTTTAAGTCTTCAGGAAATCACTCCAAATGTCTATTCATTTTAGCATGTAGAGACACTGAGAGGAAAAAAAGGCAAAGCCTTTGAAACACAAATTCCCTGAGAGAGTGTTCCCCCACTCTCACTCACTGGCATAGACTCGGGTTGAGACTGTCCATGTTGAGACATGACCGCTGTTAGGAATACTGCCGATCCCATCCCATTTGTCATAACCGATGTGATAGATGGACAGAGTTCAGCATTTGCTAGGCTCTAACGCATCAGGCAAATGCACCAAGTGATGAGGCAAGTTAAGCCCACACCAATCACATGACTGTTCCTATTCTTCATTGCCTCTTCTCTTTGGGAAAACGTTGTTTTCAAACCACAGTAATGCCCCCTACTTCCTTTCCTCTCTTTCTTTATAGAAAAACCTTCAGCTAGCAATCTGCCTCAAGTCTGCTGTTCTTGCCTCGGTGAAGACAGTTTGTCTGTCTATGTGCATTTGTTCATTTACCAGCATGGAGGTGAGAAAGAAAAGGAGTAGAATATGTAGTTTATCCTGATAAACTGTAAGTGACAAATGTGTTCAAACATGCCTATAAATAATTTTCCAAGGCAATGACCTGTTTGATAACCCCCATCCCTTCATCTGTACACAGAGAAGCATATTAAAAGATGACAAACTGAGAACAAGACACCAATGGCATACGAGACCCTGATAAACATTGAACCTCACGACCTTTATCTCACAGTTAAAGTGGAAAGGTCACAGTCAGGCTGTAGTTACGTTTTTCAAACCTTAGAAAAGTGAAGACTATCCCCCAACTCCATGCCATTCCCAAAGAAACAAGGACAAAATGATATAGTAGATATTAGTGTTTGAAAACCATCAGTGCAAGGATAGTTGACAGTAAAACTTGATAGAGGACTCAATGCTCTTTCTTCCTCAGTTGATCTGTTTGACAATTTCAAAACAGTTGTATCCCATTGAAAATGCTTCAGGAGAGGAGCCAAGGAGATGGCTCAGTGGGTAAGGGGTTCATGTGACGATTTGAGTTTTATCCCCAGAACTCATGTCAGAGCTAGACATGGCAGCATGACTGTGCAGCAGGAGGTTCCTTGGGTCTTCTTTGCTAGACAACTGGTGAGCTCCAGGTCCAGTAAGAAACCCTCCTTAAGAACTAGGTGGAGAGGGATTTAGAAAGATACCCAAGGTTGATTACACACACACACACACACACACACACACACACACACACACACGAGTTGCACACACACACCAAGCACGTGCATGTGCACACACACACAGTTGCACACACACACACACACACACACACACACATACAAGTTCCTAGCTACAAATATGTACCTGTGTCTCAACATACATATGCATACTTCACAACAAATTGAAAATGGAAAATTTCAGACATTTCTCAGATTTCTTTTCATACCAGTGAACATGCATAGACAATGAATTTGGAAATGTTGTGCTTTGGACGTACCTTGTTTCCCACATGCTCATGTATTTGAATCCTTGCTCCCCAGCACATGTTCATGTTTGGAGAGGTTGTGGAGATTTGGGAGGTCAGGCTGGGGTACATGGACCTTTGTGATCATGCGTTGCAAACTGACCCTTCTTCCTGTCTCCACTCTGCTTCCGAATCCACTTAGGAGTCATCAAATTTCCATCACTACAGCCTCAGCTACTCCGGCCACCTTGTCTTTCCTGCCTTACCTGCCTACATCCCCTTTCACCATGAGCTGAGATGTATCTTCATCCTTTAAATTGTGCAAGACAGATAGATATGCCATCACTGCCATTAGAAATCAACTAAGGAAAGATATCCTCTCTTTAATTTTTCTCTCTAGGTGCATACAGCTGGGATAGCACCATAGAAAGTTTATTATTTATTTTAATAAATCGTATTTTTTTGTCCTTGAAACACCGGCCAGAGTTCAGTTCTATAGCTAGAATCCAGTCTGCCTGTCAGTCAGTTGTAAGACTACTAATGCATCTTCCAACCCCGATTCCAGCTCCTCACTATGATACACACTTCTTCTTCCTGAAAACTTAATTTAAAGCGAGTCTCTATTTTAAGAATAATCAGAAAATTGCTCATATCTGAGAAAATGCCCTTTATTGTTATAACAGAAAATTAAAGGAAGGCAGGACTCGACTTGCTTGAATTCATTTGCTTTTTTATTATTTATTTATTTATTTGTAGCAAGTAGCTACAAAGTATCACATAAGGGTTCTTTGTCTGAGTTTAGCTGAGATCAGGATAACCAGGAAAGAGTGGGGTACACGTGGCTGACCAGAACCAGGGCTGCAGTCTTTGAAACATCAGTGTAGTTAAAGAATAGACAGCTATAATTCAAACAATATAAATAGGGAATGGTGCCCAAGTGGCTGAGTACTTGAATACATGCGTTGACAAAGTTTGTCTTAACACCTCTCTTTGCTCTTTCCTATTCATTAAAGCTGGAGACAAATCAGGTAGAGAAACAGCATCTCTGCAGGGTCACCCAAGTCCTGATCGTTAAACCTTGCACAGATTGAGGTTATGGGGAGGTTAAGTAGTAAAATGGGAGAAAATTAACTTGTCAGTATAAGGCTGTGAGGCTGGCTAGCAACGGTTGCTAGGTCCCTGTGTGTGGGTGCGGCACACACTCAGAGGTGTGCTGAGCAGGAAGGAGGTCACACCCCCTGAGAGTGCATGACAATCATCTGATTTAGCCACCAACCCAGGGTCAACGTGGTTTTACTAAGTAATATCTCAAACAGGGTGTTCTCTGACAGGGCGTGTATATTAGGATAAATTCCAGTCCAGTGCTTCCCGGGAATGGTTTGTTTGCTGTTGACTGTGAGGACGAAAGTCACGTCTAACTAAACAGAGTGCAGTAGAAGCCCACAAAGTGCCTACTGTGTGATTATCAAGTCACAGAGTGGAAAGTATTTGTTTTGTGTTTTATAATGCAGGCTTTGGAATTCATTCTGTTACAATGGTATTTTATTTTCATGTTCCATATTTAAATGTCCTATTAATAATGGCAAAATGTTTCTATCTATCTATCTATCTATCTATCATCTATCTATCTATCTATCATCTATCTATCTATCTATCTATCTATCATCTATCTATCTATCTATCATCTATCTATATCTATCTGTCTACCTATCTGTCTATCTATCTATCTAACATATATCTATATCTCTATCTATCTATTCCTATCATCTATCAATCAATCATCTATCTTTTCTATCTATCTTCTATTTGCTCTCTCTGTCTGTCTGTCTGTCTTTTTATCTATCTTCTATTTTCTCTATCTCTGTCTAACTGTTCTATCTATCTATCGATCTATCTATCATCTTCTATTTGCTCTATCTGTCTGTCTGTCCATCTGCCTGCCTATCTATCTATCTATCTATCTATCTATCTATCTATCTATCTATCTATCTATCTATCTATCTATCATCTATATCTCACAACCTCACAGATTTGTAAATCTGCTTAAACCTGACAATGTAATCCAACAGCCTAAGGCTGGGGAGATGGGTAGTTACACATATCCCTGCTGGTCAGAGACTATAATTTACACCAGCTGTGAAAGGGAGCTTTGCACTGTTCATCAACATTTATATTAAACTCCCATTTCCAGGAATCGTTCTCTAAAATGCCTTAGAAAAAAACCACAAAAGTGTATACTGTCTTGAAACCCTTCACCGGAGATCTACCTGTGATAGTGAAAAGTCCCATCCTTAGTGGGACTCTTGCCAAATGATGGATGGCTCCGGGAACCGATCTGTAAAAGGATAGAAGGGATATTTTAAGTTCTGCTTTGCAGTGGTCTTCAATTTTAGGAACATGGCGGTGGAAGAATGTATTGCATGAATCCATTTGCTCATGAAAGAGTTGTGAGATTAAAAAATATATGTATTTTTCTCCTGACAAAAACAATAACCCAATATTGAACAGAAAGTTACTGACAGGGGAGGTTTAGAAGGGGTCTGACTAGAAGTCACCTTTCTCTGAATAAATCAGCTTTTGCGGACTGGGTTTTGACACTATGTAAATATTTTATAATGCAATTAAATTAAACTTTCAAAATGCCAGCCTTATAAAAGGAAAGTTTAAGCAGATGAGCCTCACCATGCTGAGGTCGTGCTCTAATTACACACACTAGTTTCAAATAGCCTTAAAGCACGCTTGCTTCATTACGTAACTACGAGATACACCTGAAACATGAAGCTTTAGGCTGTAAGAATTTTGGGTAGAAAACAACTCTCATTAACTTTGTTATTCACATACATTTGAGTATCTTTTAGTTTTTATAATAAGGCATATTCATAATCAGGCTGATGTTTGATAGGGAGGTAAAAAAAACAGACAGAAATATGATCAAAGTTAGGAATCCTCTACAGTCCTGAGTTTGAACTTGAAACATCAGAAGAAATTCATATTTTATCTTAAAAGGACCGAGAGTTTTTGGAGAAGTAGCTGATTCCAGTTTTGGAATGATAAATGTTCTAGAAGATTCTGGAATGCCACGTCAGAGGAGGAAGTGAAGTTCTCATGAGTAGTGGAGTTGGATCTGGAGAGCAAAGATGCTGGTTTCTAGTGGTTCTGGCTTGACAAACAGGGAGGAGCCGATATGTGAGTCAAAACAACAAGTGCAAGCAACCACGAGCACCTCAGGTGTCCTTGCTCCCACAGATGATGTTGGGAGGAAAATGGGTGTGATAAATGCCAGTTGGCCCTATAATTAATTAAAGCAAAAGGTGTTAAGTAAAATGAGGCAAACTGAATCAGGAAGAGAGAGCTGAGCCCCATCCTGTCACCTGAACTTTTTATAATGCTAATTGTCACCCATTGACCTCTAAGTTCCTCATCCTGTCCCCTCAGTCTGATGAGCCCGTGACTTTCGTCTGTGATATTCAGTGCAAAGGTCATAAATTATAACAGAAAAGTCACTTCTTGACATCAATATCCATGATGGGCAAAGTCAAAGGAAGATGAACCCTAGATGATAACTGGAGATAAAGCTCCAGAAAGATTGCACCTTGGTCACCATCTATGAGCCTATGACTTGATCTGTCTTGAACCAACTAGCTGACAGTAGCCAACTCCAGAATCGTGAGATAATAACAAAGTAACCGGAAGTGTTTTAATGCGCTAGATTCGGGGATGTACTGTGCAGCTGTAGATAACCGAAACATGGGAGGATCTCCATTCTCCAAACAGTGATGTACACTTCAGGTAGCAAGAAAAGGGTAAGAAGATTTTAGATATAAATATTTTAACTAATAAATGCAGAATGTAATATAATGTGAATGAGAATATAATCTATATGGATCTAGGCAATGCCATCACACAAAGTGAAAATTACACAGTTCTCCCTGCCTCTTATGAAACATTCATTGCTTTTACATTTATTTATCTGTGGGGTGTGCCGGGGCATTTGTGTGCTCAGGAGACCATGTGGAGGTCAGAAGATGACTTCACAGAGTCAGTTCACTTCTCATCTTGTGGTCTTGGTAACCAAATTTGTGTCTTCTGGTTTAGTGGCAAGGGCCCTTAATTACCTCTCCATCACTTAGACACCCACAAAACACTCTTATTAAAAAAAGAAGAAGAAGAAGAAGAAAAGAAACCTGAATCTAATCATCTATGCTTCTAACTATAATTTCACATGAAATACATGAAATGGTACAACATTTTTTTTCAGGACTTGAGATTGAGTTTAGGGCATCACACGTAGGAGGCAAGCACTCTGCCGAGATGCAGCTCCCCTCAGAGGAAGGCACTCAACCACCAAAGCTACATCCCTAGCCCCAGACACACAGGGACCTTGTTAATGATATCATCGTCCAACTCAAACTATGGGAGATGCTACAAAAGAGTATGAAATATGAGATGCAAACCAGCAATTTAGAAAATGAGTAACCAGCTGTAGTCACTGTATCCTTACTCAATCTGACAAAGTAGTCAAAGTTTCTATGACTATTCAGTGATTCCAGGTAAATGCCAATAATTGAAGTGCAGAGGTAACATGGCTGTTTTTAAATAGAAGTCCCAATCTTTTAGAAATACATTCCAAAGTATATTGCTGTGTAATAATTGCCTTGAAATAATGCAGGGTATCTACATTGATGAAGAGTGTTAAGCCGTGTTTCCGGATTAGAAACAGGGAGGGGGAAGGAGAGGACTTCCCGTTATTCACCTGTTGCACAGACTCGAACCTTTCCACTATATGAAGTTTTTAAAAAAATGCATTTGGGTATCTTATCTCTTGAGAAAAATCCATCCCCATATTATGGTGTCCCCAGCTGATGAACCAGAGCAGCTGAGCTTGACCATAAAAGACTCCTAAAGGGAATTTTTACAAGGGCCCAGAAAGAAAAGTCTCTTAAGTCTTATGTTTTTCCTTCCTCCAGTGATTTCTATCCAATTATAAAACTAAGTAAGGTGAAAAGTCTAGGCATAAAGACAAAATAAAAGTAGCAAACAAATGAAAACATTGCTTCAGAACTGAGCAAATTACCGGAGGCAGTATATTGGAACAATGTATTGCTGAGCTCAGTAAAACTAGATTCCTTTTTCTAGCAATTCCACTAATAAGGGAGTGACCTCAGGCAAATTATGCAATTCTGTGGCTTACTTTCCTTATTTGAAGAGTAGCCCTTCTGTGCTGCTGTTTCTCTGCAATCCAGTCCAGCCCACACCATCTTCACCAACCCATTGCTCTTCCCCATCTCCTCCCAGTCCCTCTCCCCCCCTGTCAGTCCCTCCCCTCCCCTACTAACCCTTCCCAGCCCCTCTTCACAACATTCTATCTTCTTCACTCCATGCCATTCTCTTACATTGTGTTTGGTTTGGATCTATTCTGTTTTCTTTCACATATGGTTTGTATAAAACATGAACACAATGTAAACATTAGTATACATTGTCTAGAGGTGGTATTTGTGGGCAGGGTTTCCGGGAGACATTCTCTAACAATGAAAGAAAAAAACTGATTGATCATGTCAGCAATTAGGGCTAGGAGAGATAAATCATTATTTTTTTATGTATCCACTCTAGTAACTAGGCTAGACATAAAGTGATACACACATCAATATTTCAATCCCTCTTAGTGAGCAAATTACAAATTTCAAATAAATTAACACTGACATCATGCTTCTTTTTCTCCAGTGTGATTGGAAACTCCTAATCAATTCACATGACAGAATTTGCACAGGGTGATAATCAGTCTTAGTCTCCTCCTTCGAGTGCTACAAATGTTTCTATAGCTTTGGGCACCTTTTTCAATCTAATATGTGCACACAAAATATCCCCCATTGAGGGTGATATTAAACTTCTTCTTTCCCTTCCCATGAGTATCCTTAAAGTAATATACAAAAGTATCTTTTATTTGCCTGGTGTAGTTGTTGTCTCTGAGACTTACTGCTGTTCTGGGTCAAACGCCTCTGCAAGCTGATGATTTGAATGGCTTCTCTGGGCTTCTGACTGAATTGTTCTGCTTGGAAACATGCCTCTGAACTCCACTAAGGAACTCAACTGCACTCAACTGAACTGTTCTACTCAACTGACCTTATCTGAACTTAACTTGCCTTTACTGCTCTCTCTCTCTCTCTCTCTCTCTCTCTCTCTCTCTCTCTCTCTCTCTCCACTGCTTTTAAGTAGTTTCTCTCTTCTCTGTTCTTGGAGAGTTGGGCACATCCTATCTCTGACTCATTCTCTCAAATCTTTCTCTGGTTTGTCACTTTGTCTGCCCTTCAATTAGAGATCACTTTCAAACATGGATGCTTCCTTCTACAGGTGAATTTTGCCTTCATTGTTTGGGGTTAAAGGCATGTACTAAAGGTGTGTTTTCATTTCAGTCAGATGTGTCACATGTCTGGATGCCAGGTAGATAATGAAGATCTAGGCCTTGGATGAGATCCCCTGTCAGAGAAGTCACGCTGCTGGATTAAAATTCTTCCACAGTGACACTCCTTGCATTTTGTGCTCCCTGTGGTCCCCATTCACTCCACAAGTGTGGCTGTTTTCCAGCTGGTGGATTTGCTAGAAAGAAATGCATATGCTTGGACTTGGTTGGCTCCAATTGTTCAGTAGACCTGTTCTCATTGTTGCCTTCATCCTCATTTGGAGTCCTTCTGCTGGCCAGCTCTGCTGGCCTCTGTCTTTCTCTTGCAGTGGAATTTGAGCTAGCACATTTGCTCACAGAGTTTAACTGATGCCACAGTGAGTATTGGATTTCACTGCCATTGCTCCCAAAGTGAGGTAAGCTTCACTCTTGGGCCACAGATGAGAAGACTAGGTCTCAAAGAGATAACTGATTCATGATACCACCAACATGTCCAAGTGAGTTCTGATTCCATGAGGAGTCTATGAGAGAGCAAGTGAGGTATAGCCTCAGCCTTTTCCTGAAGCACACTGGGTAATGAATCTCACAGGTGCAGATGAAGGATAGAGATCAACCGTACTTTTATCAGGAGTTAACTTGGAGCTTGTTAATACCTTGTTAATACCAAATCTCAGGATTATTTGGAGCATGGGTCAGACTGCTACACAGGCATATTTCTTCAGCTCTTTGTCTCTTTCTGTTCTGAAGCCCCCGGGGAGGGCCCAGCTTGATTAGTCTTGATGCAGATTTCAGAGACAGATAACTGGGAAGCCGTATTCCTGTCCGTGGTTTATTTTCTCACTCAGAAGAGAGAGGCAGGATAAGCCTGCCAGAGTTGCTGCCCTCTGTTTGGTGGTTACATATTACTCAGCTTCTTCTGAGATGGAGTACAGAGCTCATGGTGAGAGTACGGTGAGAAGGAATTACCAGGAGTGGGGAGGAAGCCTTCGTGTCAAACTCCCAAGATTCTCTTTTCTCTCAGACCATGAAAACTGAAATCCTAACATATTTTATCGTAAGAACTCAAGAAGGGGAGACACATACATTTCAGGATGGCTTCTCTATCTTGAGGCTGGACTAACACCCTTAACACTTGTCCTTTTTGATTCTCCTGGTGGCCCAGACCACTGTAGAATTTGCTTCTAGAATGTCCTAAAATATGTATGCACATGTCATTAAGTAAATAAGTTTTAATGCCAGTTGCGATACAAAGCTTGAAATCTATTCTGTTCTAGTTCCATTTCTAAATCACATCTAACTTCATTTTTCCAACAGTGTATCACAAGCTCTTCAAGGAGAATTAATGACAAAAAGAGAAGAAAGTATACATTTTTTTGTGGTTGTAAGATGCCAATACCAGAGAAAATACCTCAAATTTTTAATATAAAGACCCCTAATGTTATAAAAGTCCCGGGGCAAAGCTGAAGTTCAAAGATTAAATCTCCTTTCAAGTGAAAGTCAAAATATATTAAAGTCTAATATCAAATTATTTCCCCTGTGGAATTAAATGTTTGAAGTTTGAAACTTGTAAGTTGCAATTAAGACTTAACTCTCTTCTTCACTCTGTAACTTAGCCCCTCTAAGAGATGTTGGATGCCTTCATGGACTTCATCTTTTACTATCTGTGTTTCTGGATGTGCCCCCACCCAATACACATACACACATGCACAGACAGAATACAAGCATGTACACATATGCATACATGCACAAATATACACAAATATACACATATGCAATGCAAACATATGCATAAATGCATACACATACACACTCACATACACATGCACACATATGCATAAATGCACACACATGCACATTTATACACATGTACACATACTTATATATGCATATATACAAACATATACACATATCCGTGCACACATATGCATATATACAAACATATACACATGTACATGCACACATATGCATATGTGCATATACATATACAACAAAGTGCACACATACACACATGCACACATATGCATATATCCATATATGCACACAAACATACACACATACACATGCACATATGCATACATGCATACACATATACTACATACACATAACACATGCATACATATGCATATACATACCAAAATGCACACACATACACATATATACACATATGCATACATGCATATGCTTACATGTATACACATACATGCATGCACACACAGCATACATGCATGCACATACAGACAGGTATATACATACACACTTCCTTAGAGGCAGCTCTCTAAGATGACTACAAATAGCATTGGACAACAGGGATAAGTGGGAAGTGGGAGCTTCATTCCTGCTCCTGAGCATTAGAAAGGCTCAGGGATGCTGACAAGATCCAATTTATCCTTTACAAATTTTGCAAGAATCTCTCCTCAGAGAAGACAGAGGAAGAGACAGGAGAGTGTAATGCTCATGAGCATATGTGTGCATGTGTGTCCTGTCAAGGAAGGAAATACCTCCCCTTTGCCCTCATAGCTATTTCCAGCCTGTAACAACTCTCTACCTTTTGCATGTTCTTATAGAAGCATATCTCATAGAAAGATGTCCATCTTTAACCTGTTTAGTATTCGAGATTCCTGGGTCCTGGGCTCTACTCATATAAAACAATGTACAGGTCTGGACAAGTGTAGCAGAATTAGACTCAGCAAAGTACAGTCAGCTAAAGCCCCAAACGCTCAGAGGCTTGATGTAGTCCGCAGGGGTAGTGGGGCATCATTTTCTCCCCCTCAGCAGCTGGAATCGGCATAAAGAACAAAGTCAGTGTGAAGCAGCGTTATGAAAGGTGCCAGCCCACGGGTCACTGAAGAGACAGGGGGAACCAATGAATAGAATTTTATTCCTGTTTCATTCCTGTTGAGATGCCCTTCTTTATTTAAATGCTTGACAACACTTGACAGAGCATATAAGTTCTAGGCATAAGCCCCCTTCAACCTCCCTTCTCTATTTTTTTTTTTTAATTTGAGGAAGGACTCATGATACATTCACCAGAACAAGTCAAGCTATCTTTCTTTATTTCAATACGCCTGTTGATTCTGATTTGGGCCATCGACATCCTTATTGTTTTAGATCTGTTATTTATAAAAGAAATAGAACATGCTAGAGTTAATAGCACTGGGGAGAGGAAGGGTAAATAATTCTAATGGGATAAATAATATATCCTTTATTAGAACTATTCTTCAGGGCTCACTTTATGAGCCACAACAGCATACTATTTAGCAACCTCTAACAAGTTTCGGGGGAAATGTTACTTTGTGACTCTACAAAGATCCTTGGTATACTGGATAAATTAGACAGCATATTAAAAATTAATGGTAGGCCAATTCCCTACAATTATACTTTTATCAGGGGAGCAGACAGCCTGGTTTTCATGATATTAGCAACTTTTAGCAGTGAATCATTTTTTTTTCACACTTTCAGATGATTCAATTTGTCAATGAACAAGCATAGTTCAGTGCCTCTGGGAAAAATTGAAATAATCTGTCAATTTATTTAAGAATGTGGCTGTGTGGTAGTAGACACTAGGATGCATTGCCCAGAACTCTCTTCAAGAAGTGAAGAGCTGATCTGCACAGTTTCAGAGATGATGCTAAACTGCAGCTAGTAGCACCAACTCTAAGGGGATTATCTCTAGTAAAGGAGGTTGTCTCATCCAAGGTCTTCTCTTGGTGGAACCCATACCTGATGGCTAGCAGTGTGGGGATGTAAAGGTTTGGTCTTCAGCCACTAAGTTTAGATAAATTGTAAATTCAAGGCACTAATGGAAAATGCCCCTGCTAACTCAGGACATGATAGCCAGCAAATGAGAAATGAGAAAGAAATGCAAACTTCTCCAGACTAGTGACAGCTAAAGGACTCTGACATCATGTGTCTTCAGAAAATTTACTCAAGAAAGTTTTAACACTTTAAACTGAAAGGAAGGCTGATAACTGGCAACAAGAAACTCAGGAGAGTAAAACCCTCAGTGGTCTCACGGGGAATTCTACAATCTCATATGGTGTGTGAAGTCACTTTGCCCCAACAACAAGGGTTGAAACACCATCCTTGATAACCATTTTCACTTTTTATAAATTACTTGACAAGCTAGAAGAGGAAAGAATATGTCTGGGACATATTGGCACTAAAACAGGACAACACACTACAAGAAAATTAGAAACCAATATTTCCCAAGATAAAATATATCTTTATGTAAACATTAGCAAATTGAATGTATGTGTGAATAGTGATGCACTTAACGTGCATCCTATATGCTCAGTAAGGAGATGCCTCAGTAAGTAAAGTTTCTCTCTGACTGAACCAAGACGCTCAGTACACTGCCCAAATCAGACAGCAGATTAAAAATTAAAGGGCAGTCCCATTCCCTACAATTATCCTTTTGTTTTCTTACAGCCACAACCTGACTTTGATCCTTGGAATCCACATGGTAGAAGAAAAGAAATGATTCCTACAAATTATTCTTTGACGTTCATGTCCCTGCAGTGGCACATATGGTGCATACCCACACATGTGTGCACACACATGCACACACACATGCACATGCATATACAAGTGAATACATACATGCACACACATGTGCACATATGCACACATACTGAATATAAGAAAAATAGTTTAACAAGTGCATTGTGATAAGAAATAGAAATAAAATATAAATTCTGCTAATGCTCTAGAAACTTTCCATGGTTCTTTTAAATATGCCTGTCCACTCTACCCACTACCTTGGGGGTAATGTTTCTCTTTTCCTGATAATTCGAAGAGAGGATTTCATGTGATAAGGGAACCCGGAAGAAAAAGTGGCACCCTTAAACACTCTTGTAATCCAAGGTCATTCCCATGAATTAAAAGGGGGAGATTTCCTTATTTTCAAGTTGTGTTTTATTTAAGGTACTAGATAATTTGAAACAGGGCACATATATGGTTATACCATGGAGATATTGCCTTTAAAACCAGATTTTAGGTGACATGTTTCACCATGTTCCCTCCCCGATCAAGTCTTCCTTGACCTAAGTCATCCATTTGTGCACACAGACACACACACACACATTCACACCACACTATACACACATACACACACACATATATAGTTTCTATATATATGTGTGTGTGTATATACATATATACATACATATACATATACACATATACACATATACATATAGATAGGTAGATATAGATATAGTTTCTTAGGCAGCTGAAGAAAGTACAAAGTGAGCTGTGTGTATAGAGAGGACATCAGAGGATCCTCAATGTGCAGAGGAGACTCCTTAACTAGAGCATTGTTGGGTCCTATTTGGCCCTGGTTTGGACCTTGAGCACAAACCTGAGCCTGGCTCCTGTTTTGAAAACTGTCTCAGTCACTTCTGTACTGGAGTGACTCAGCATGACCTGCTTAAGCCTGCCTTTGCCTAGCTACTGCTGGTGTAGAATAACTTTGTTGGCTCTGCCAGTCACCTTTCCCCTCCCTCTATGTTATCTCACCTCAGCAAAAACAAAAACAAAAACAAAACAAACAACCCACCCTGTCAGCCCTTTATAAACAAAAAGATTGATACAATTGATATAAGGAGAGTTCCTGCTTTGACAGACTCCCAGCTCAGGGTGGATATTCTCTGAACAGCAGGAGATCCAGGTGGCTACAGTCATCATCCCACTTCAGCACTGGAGAGACTCGGCTGGACCAGGCTCTCTCCTCTCAGCCTAGACCTGCCAGCAGAGTATTAATATCTGAGGTGAACACTGTGGGGCCCTTGCTCGCCTGGAGCAAGTGTGCTGGCCAGAGAGCTGTAGTCATAGACAATGTGAGTCACTGAAGTCAGACATGCAAACATCCCTGAGCAGTGCACTCCAAAGCCTCCTCTCTCTCTCTCTCTCTCTCTCTCTCTCTCTCTCTCTCTCTCTCTCTCTGTGTGTGTGACTGACTCTATGTGATTTTGAACATGGAAGGTAGGTACGAACTGTGCCATCTCAAGTAATTTTCTCAATATCATAGAAATGCTTTGTACTTATTGAGTGATACCAGTGGGGTGAAGCAGAAGTTTCTGGCGCATAGTAACTGTTTAATAAACAACTAATTTAATCTTCATCTTCCCCTTTACCCTCTCATGTGGAATATGTGCTAATCTCGGAAGAAGCCATACATTTCTATGTAAATCTTCCTGGGTTGAAAACCACGGGGAGAGACAATTAAGTTTAATCGATGAGCCGATGTAAACACCCATTAACAGATGCCCCATTTATAGTGGCAAAGGCTGACTGCTCTGCAATTGCTTCTTATAAAATATGACATTAATCAAGAAGACTAATTTTGGTGCTGATGTGGTTTTTTAAAGTGTTTCCACTCAAATTCCACCGGGGGACAGTAATATGTTCACAAACAGCAGCCCCACGGGCAAGTCCCTGTTGCTAATCTTACCTATATTAGCTTTTCCACCCATGGGAGTATGATTAATTTCAAAGTCTAACAAAGAAAACAGGATGCAGAGAGAACTGAAAATTTAATTTTGTGATTGGATGATATTTTGGCTCTTAGGACATTACACAGTGCTTTCTTTTCTTTTTTCGTTTCATTAACTCATTTATTTTTTCTTTTATTATATATATGTATATGATGAATATGTATGTGTGTATATGTATATATATATATATATATATATATATATATATATATATATTAGGTTTCCATATTACCCATCAAATGGCCTGTAATTTTAGCTGTCTTGGCCCATATTCCGTCCTTCATCTCTCTCTTCCCTCCCCTTCCCCACTTGATCCTTGGGCATGAGGGCAGGGATTGAGGAGAGGCCACAGTAGGTACTTAATACAAAGCTGGAGGTAGATTAGCCTACCTGCTTCCAAAGGACATTCTTAGTCTTTTCCAAACTACTATTTGGTGTGATTTGATCAATAAAGGTCCTACAGAGCTGACCTATGCTTTCTACTCATAATCTTTTACTGCCTGGGATAATGAAATTTCACTATATTTTATCACTTAAGACATCAGATTGCACCTTGAGTCTTGCTTGTACATTTCGCCATGCACTCAGATTCCCCAAAGGGGTCCGCGTCGGTATGTTGTTTTCTGCTGCGTGTAGACCTGCAGCTTGTACATAGGGATAAACCTATCTGGAACCATAGCCACTCCGCACGACAGAAACGAGGCATGGATACATAAAAGCTCTTGAAAAGAAATGCGTGGGAAAGTTTTATTCAGTATTGATTTACGTTTCAGATACCGAAGCACCACAAGGTTTGCACGGGCGTCGGGTGAGCAGGAGCACGATGAGCTCATAAAACGACACTGCAGCTGCGCAGAGAAGTTAGCCAAAGTCCCCAGCAGAGTCCATCCAGGACCCGCCTATCTGCCTTCAAACACACTCCTATCTCACTTCTGTGAGACTGTGTTCTGCCTAGTTCCACAGGCACGCCTGTGAGGGATGCTCTAGCCTAGGTTAATTGAGATGAGAGACCCGCCTTTGCTGTGGACAGCATCGTTCTGCGAGCTTAGGCCCAGTAAGATAGCTCAAGTTCTTGCCTAGAGAGAAACCCTCTCATAAAAAACACCTGTCAATTAAAAAGCCCATAGCCAATGAGCTGAGGCACAATATAGGAGGTGGGACGCTGGTGGGACGAGAGGATTCTGGGAAATAGAGAGGTAGGAGAATTGGGCTGGTACCCTGAAGAGCGGTGAAGCTGCTGGTAGCTGAACTCTAGATAGAATAAAGAGGATTAGCCCCGGCCTTGGACACATGAATCTGAGGAGAGGTAACTAACCATGTGGAAGACATAGAATAGCATTACTAGAGCTAGTCAGAGAATGAGCCAGAGGTATACCCTAGATATTTATTAATAAATAAATAGTTCTTCAGAGTCGTCGTTCCTGGAGCAAAAACTGATTCATTTTTTTTTCACACTTACCACCATACTGGTCTGTACCCGCAAACTGTCAGCCAGCATCTGTCAGCCAGTATCCAGTCAGTCAGCATCCACCCTTTCTTCCTAAGCTTGCTTTTGTCAGGTGTTTGTCCAAAAGAAAGAGACATCTATTGCTGATAGTTTATCAAACCTCTGGGAGCCGTCTACTTTCCTCATTTTAAAAACGGGCAGGGTAATAGTATGACCCCCAAAGATAGGACAAAGCTTGGTACAGACACAATGTAGCGTTCCAAAAGACAGCAGCAGGCAACTGGTTAGCTGAGATTGTTGGGATTTGTCGTGGACTTCTACAGACATCTGGGAACCTGAAGCCTTGCATAATTTTCCCCATCAGGAACGGACACATGTGCTAAGGCAGCGTTTCTCTGGTGCTGATGTTACAGGGAAATGGATTTTTGTATATTTAATTAAGGTTTCTAATCAGCTCTTGTGAGATTAATTAAAACAGATTATCTGGTGGGCCCAATCTCATTCCGGAAGTCTTTTAGAAGAAGCAGTTCTCTCTGGCTGTGACTTAAAGGGAAGTCAGAGATTTATATTAGGGGAGGATTCCATATGCCCCTGCTGATCAGCAGGCAGGGGGCCCCAAGCTGGAGGCTCACTTCACAGCCTGAGGGAGTGAGGACTGATTTGGCCCCAAGCTAGGCACACCTGGGTCTTGCCTACAGCATGCAGGCAACACCTCAGAAAGGCTGCTCTAAGTCTCAACCACTCTCAGGACTTCCCCCCAAAGAGCAGCTGTCAAACATAAACATGCTTGGATTTTTACCCCCACCCCCCACCCCGTGGACAGCCACATGGTAAGGAAATATGCAACAGAAAGGCCCATGGGATTGTAGACCAAGGCAACCCAGGATTAGCTAATAAAAAAATAATATTTTTATTGGTTATTTTATTTATTTACATTTCAAATGTTGTTCCCCCCTTCTCAGTTTTCCCATAGCAAACTCCCCTGCCCCCAAGAAGGTGCTCCCCTGCCCACCACCTACACCCGCCTCAGCCCTCTAGCATCCCCCTGAAAGACCCACAACATGAGGACTCCCCCATGTTCTGACTCAGGAGAGATGACACCCCAAATCACTCAGGAGAAAAGGTCTTAATGCAAACTGCAAGAGGTTTACTTGGGAAAGACCAGTGCACTGGGGACGACGTGTATCCCATGCAGGGGTAGAAGAGTTGACAAGGAGCTCAAGGGGTAAGGGGTTTATAAAGACACAAAAAACCACAAACACCTGGCATTGGGCTATAGAAAGGCAAAAACCGCAAACACTTGGCATCCTGGAACAATGGGGCTACTTTGGACACAGGTCTAGGGGTTTAAATAATTTTTTACTCTCTGTCAGAATCTTTGACCCTCATGCCGGGGCACTGAGCCTCCACAGAACCAAGGGCTCCTCTCCTATTGATGCCAGATAAAGACGATCCTCTGCTACATATGCAGCTGGAGCCACGGGTCCCTCCATGTTTACTCTTTTGTTGGTGGTTTAGAGTTAGCTAATAAGATGCTTACAGCTTTCTAGAAAACAGGGTAGGAAGCCTCGAACAGAAAGGACAGGAATCATTAAGGAGTTCACCGTGATTGGAGGGCTTCAGTCGGAAAGGGACGAACAAACACGCAGGATGAAGGTGCGATCTTGGATGGCTAGAGTGGGGAAGAGAGACAGGCTAGCCTGAGCTACCACCTGACTGTGTTTAACACCCTCTGTTAGTTTCCTTTCTCATTGCTGAGATGAAACACTTGACGAAAAGGACTCATGGAAGAGTTGATTTAGCTTTTAAGTCTAGAGGGCTAAAGCCCACCACGGCAGGAAGACATAGCAGCAGGAAACGGAAAGATTACATTTACCTCCGCACCCATAGGAAGCAGAATTGATCGGAATTGGGATGATGCTCTAAACTCTCAAGGCACAACTTCCCCTGCTTTCGCAAATGATGCTACCAGGGGTGGACACAGAGTCAGACCTTGGAGTCTTCAGGGACATTCCTCCTTCAGACCATCACAGCACCTGCAAAGGCCCTCAAGTCTAACTAGAACAGTTCTTAAAGTTTTTAGTTTTTTTTTTTTTTTTTTTTTTTTTTTTGGTATTACTTCTTTTATAGTTTTACAATTCAGTCATTACCTGCCTCTCGGTCTGCCCTCCCATAGTTCCTCATCCCATTTCTCCTCTCCTGTCTCTAAAAGGATGTCCCCACCCCACCCCATTCCCCTGCCAGATCTCCCCACTCTCTGGGACCTCAAATCTCTCGAGGGTTAGGTACATCTTCTGTCACCGAGTCCAGACCAGGCAGTCCTCTGCTGTGTATGTGTCAGACATGAAGGTCGGAGCAACACCTGGACTTTTGGTTTGCAAACCTTGGGTCTCACACCAATAGTTTTGGTTCCAAATAAAGTGGCTTGCAGAAGGAAGGAACATTTTCTAAGTTAACTTTATCCTGACGTTTGTGCTGGTCCAGCCCACACCATTACTCCACTAGAACATTGGGGAAGCTGTCTCCTGAGTGCTGAGCTACACCGTGGGCAAAATGCAGTGTTTCTGCAATAAAAACACCATGTGCACTCATGCGGTCCTTTCCCATGTCTGTTCCTGGGCTTATTTCATTTTTCCTGGAGTCTATTTGGACAACTGAATACTTCCCTCCTGGGCGCGGTATTCCATGCCTTGCTACTAGTTATTTCTTTGATCTACCACAATAAAGATGATCTTCTTTAACACAGTACTTTACCTTATTAGCAACAAATGCATCCCCCAACCCCAAACCCTCTCACCACCCAACCTCACTCAACAGGGTCAGAAGCTGCTTTCAGTTAAGGCAGCCACGGAAGTAAATAGGTCATAAGCTTTTCTTACTCAGTATTAGCATTCAAAGACATCTCTTGAATGCATCCCTACAAGTTGAGATCTCTGTGCAAGCTGACAGTGAATAAACAAGTCCATGGGCATCGTGTGGTGGTTTCAGTGAGAGTGGAATGCTTGGTCTCAGTTAGTGGAACTGTTTGGGAAGGATTAGGAGGTGTGGCCTTGCTGGAGGAGGCGTGTCACTGCGTTTGGGCTTTGAGACTTGAGAGCCTAAGTCATTTCCAGTCTCTCGTTTTCTGCTTGGGTTTGACTGAAGATATCAGTTCTCAGCAACTGCTCTAGTGCCATGCCTGCCTGTGCCTGAGTCTGCTCACCCTGCCCGCACCTGCATCTGAGCCTGCTTGCCCACCTGCCTGCCCATCCACCCTCATACTTCATGCCTTGTTTACCACAGAATTCGACCTCTGACACTGTAAGCCCCAAATAAGCTCTTTCTTCCTATGTTGTCCTGATCAACTTATCACAGTGAAAGAGAAGTCACTAAGACAGATGGTTACATGTGAAATAAAAATGAAAATTGAAAGTAACGAGAGTTTTAGAAAATGAATTGGACTGAAGAAATCCATCACAGACTTCATGCTTTATCAGGCTCACTAGATTCTTGCTTTACTTTGACCTTTGACCTTAACAAAAAGGCCAGGGTGTTTTCATGTCACATATATAGCCCTAGACATTGGACATTAAATTTAATTTAGGTGAAAACAATTTAATCAGTGTGGGTTTATGATCAGGAGCTAGGGGTTGGTGGTGCTGTAGTGGGGTCCAAACCTCTCTATTTAAGCAGTTTAGAATTGGTATTAATTTTCTGTTGTTGTTTAAAAATTCATCACACATTCCTTATTGTAAAATGACAACATGCATTTATAATGTCTTAGTTTCTGTGGGCCAGGAGACCAATTGTTATTTAGTATACCCTCTTGCTCTCAAGTTCTTTGCAAGGTTTTAATGTCTATGTCTGCCAGGGCAGAGTTCTTACCTGAAATTTAACTGGGGAAGGATCTATTTCCATTCTCACACAGTAATGGTAGCATTTACTTTTGGAAAGTTCTCCTGTCAGGGCCTCTTTTTCTTAATGCTGACAGATTTTCATTCTTTGTCGAGTGGATCTTCCTGACATTCCTTGCTTCTCTGTAAATTTATACAGATACATACTTCTCATTTAAAATAATCGATCTTGCAAACTCTCTGTGTGTGTGTGTGTGTGTGTGTCTGTCGCCGTCTCTCAAAATCAATTTTACCTTCTATAAAGTTTCCATAGAGTATATTTCTTTCCATTCATGGGTATGTTGGCTTTCTGTCTAACGAAGTCTGTGTATATGACCTCTCATCACATAACCTTCCCCTTTGACATTCTTTTTTTGTTTCCTCATAAGAATACTCAAGTGAAAAAGAATAATGAAACAGAGACAAGAACAACATGTGAAATTCGGGGAAAAAAAAAAACCTAGTTCAACCAGTTTTCTCGGTACTCACCAGTGGTCTCCGCACTCACCAGTGGTCTCGGGACTCTTCACCTCAGACTCACATATGATGCTGGCATTTTAGGAGCCGCACATGACATTGTTTTGTTTGCATTAATATTTCATTCTATAACAGTGTTCATTGCAGATAATAATTGATGATCTTCATGCCTGAAACTTACTATCTGGTTATGACTGACTTCTTTTGCCAATTAGTGAAGAGTTTTATTCACTAATTAGTCTTGGAGTTCCTGTTTACATCAGAGTAGAGGGCAAACAAAACCCAAAGACCTTAAGAAATACAAAGTCCAAAATATGCCAGGAAGAACTGCCCTGTGGTTAGTTCCTGTTGGTTGGTGTCAGCTGAGAAACTATATCCTACTCCTGTTTTAAATTTATCATTGCTTTAAGTTCCCGTTGTTGCTGCAACCAAAACTATGACCATGAGCAACTTAGGCGAAGAAAGGGTTTGTCTTTCACTTCCAGGTCAGAGTTCATCACTAAGGGAAGTCAAGGTGGGAACTCAAGGAAGCTCTGCTCATTATTCCACACAGCAATATGACTACCCAAGGAGCTCACTTCATAGCCAGGAAGTATAGCACAAGCTGCAGAGTGTAGTGAGACTCTCTTTCAAACCACGTGGAAGCATCACCTGTCAATCAAAAGCAGATTGGCCTATTAGCTTAGGAAGGAAATAGAAGGCAGGACATCTGGAACAGAGATAGGATTCTGGGGAAGAGTCAACCCTGAACTCTAAGGAAGTTGGATGCATGAAGCTCAGGAGAGGTAACCAAGCAAGTAGCCTACATAAATTGAATAAATGAGTTATACATGTTACGGGGAAGTCTGGGATTGAGTCAAAGCTTTTGACCTAGGTATTCATTCATGAATAACTAAGTCTCAGAGTTGTTATTCTGGGAACAGAGGGTCCAGATAGAAATGCTTGTGGCTACAATGGAGGATGCTGTTTTCTGGCTAGCTCACAGGTTCATGCTTGGCTAGTTTTTTTTTTTTTTATATAGCTCATTGGGTGGTTTGAACTAGAATGTCTCCCTTAGGCTCATGTGTTTGAAAACTTGGTCCCCATTTTGGGAACAATTAAGGCAGCACGCTATTGTTGGAGGTAAGTCACTGGAGGTGGGGTTTGAAGTTTCCAAAGCCCATACCTTTCATATCTAGCTCCTTCTGCCTCCAATTTACAGATCAGAATGCAGTCTTTTAGCCACCAATCTAGCACCATGACTGCATGCCTGCTGCATGCCTTCTGCCATGATGATCATGAACTTTAACCCTTCAGAACCATGAGCCCCAACAAACATTTTATAAGTTGTCTTGGTCATGATGTCTTCTCACAGCAATAGGAAAGTAATTAGTCAGACCAGGACTGCAGAGCCAGAGAATGGTAAACTCACTGTAGGTAAGACCCTCTTACATCAATGAACCATCAAGTCCCTCCGGACATGCCCAAGGGTCAATCTGATCCCATCATTTTTTTAATGGAGGTTCCATTTTCAGGTGACTCTAGTCTGCCAGGTTAACCACTGAAGCTAACTTGGACAATCAAATTACAAAAGAAAATTTGGAAATTGTTTTACCTACAGAATAAAGTTCAGATTTTTATGGAGAATCAAATCATTAAGAAATAATTGATAGCCGGGCAGTGGTGGCGCATACTTTAATCCCCACACTTGGGAGGCAGAAGCAGGCGGATCTCTGAGTTCGCCGCCAGCCTGGTCTACAGAGTGAGTTCCAGAACAGCCAGGGCTACACAGAGAAACCCTGTCTCAAAAAACAAAACAAAACAAAAAAGAGAAAGAAAGAAAGAAAGAAAGAAAGAAAGAAAGAAAGAAAGAAAGAAAGAAAGAAAGAAAGGAAGGAAGGAAGGAAGGAAGGAAGGAAGGAAGGAAGGAAGGAAGGAAGGAAGGAAGAAAGAAAGAAAGAAAGAAAGAAAGAAAGAAAGAAAGAAAGAAAGAAAGAAATTGATAAACGGAGTAGCTGTGCTGTTTCTGCTGGATCATGTTTGAAGATTGCTATTGAACTGCACTGCTGGTGTCCTGACTAAGAAGAGTGTAATCTCCCTAAGGAACTATGTTAGGTCCACAACCCCCTTTTCCTGTTCACCTTCTTTCCCCCTGCCTCTGCTCCGTGGGCTAGAAGGGAAATTGAAGTTTTTAAGAACCCTAAATCAAGTAACTATTGAGAAAGACCTAAGCCTACATTGTAAAGGCTAGAGAAGACAAAGGAGAAACTCTGTTTCAAGAGGGTGCTGTAGCGATGGTGTCATCAGTAGCAGCTACAAGGAGGGGACCTTGGTGTAATATAATATAAACCTTGTTCTCAGCAGTGATCAGAAAGGTTCCTGAATTGAGAGAGGCATCCCAGACACTGGCCAACCACTTTTTAGTCAGGACACAAACAAGAGAGTTCAGGATATATAATGTATCAGCCACTCCCAACGTGCGGCCTTGCTTCTGTCAAAGGATTTCTGAAAATAATACATCTTAGCACTTCATTATAAAGTAATCTCCCATTTTAGGGTCACCACTTTATATTTCCACCCCTTAACATTTATTGAAACTTTTCTTGGTGCCTTGACTCTTGTCATTAGTTGTGAGAACAAAATTATTGTGTAGGAGGGATCTGTTCCTCACTGGGACATGTTTTCAGCCAATAATATGCAATTCTAAGAAGCATTTAGTTGAAATCGGTGAAACCACCAATAAGAGCTTTGCACAAGCAATAGGGAAATCAATACAGGCTGAAATAGCTGACCTTAAACTTGCCTTCAAGAATAGGTGAAAACGTACCAAGTGCTGACCTTGAAAACAGGCATAAATGCTATGTAGTGCTGAATGCAATAGAAAGGGGTTCATTTTGAGTTAGTACTACCCAATAATAGATCACACTATATAGAAGTATTAAAGGAAATTCTAGAGCCAAGGGGGGCATTAAGAGTAAGATAAAATTTAACATTGTGTCTGCCATTTTTGAAGAAGACATATATTTTTCACAGTAGGGTTAGAGGCAGCACCATTATCCATTCAATGAAACTAGTTACTGTTAAAAGTTATTTCAAAGAAAATTTTAGCTATTGGTATCACAAGGAAGGAATAAAATATGTAGCAATTTATTTATATAGAATGGCTGTTTGCTGAAGTCACTCTAGTCTGTCACAGTTTTCTACTCGACTTTGCCATTTGCACACTAGGCACATAGCAGCTAGACCGTGCAGGCTCAACACAGGCAAGACCATGTGGGTTTCATCATCTCTGCAGGGTGAAGCTAAGGATCCAGCACAGCATTCCTAAGAGCTCTGGTTAGATTCTCAGCACCCAAGGCCACAAAGAACAACAGAAATGGGATTGCTAGAGAGTATACTGAGAGGGAAACAGGACAAGGACAGAGGACTTCCTGGAAGGAGTTACATTCATCCACTTCTGTGTGGAGTATTCACAGAAAGTGAAAATGGAGGGGACCTAGTGGGAAGAGCAGGAAGAAAGAGGATGAGGTCACCTATGAACACAAAATGTTCCAAACAATTCCAGAAAGGATATGACCCAGTGTGACCACAGAAATGTGGGCCTCATTTGCATTTGCTAGTTTTTAGAAAGAGTAAGAGAAAGGCCCATTAAGCTAAAGTTCTTCATCTTTGGGAAAAACAACCATTAGCAAAATATGCTCTTAATACTTTGCCCCTTTTCTCTCTGACACAGTAAAATTGATTTTAAACCAGCCCAGTTTCTAACATAAGCTCTCATCCTGTGAGATTGAATGAACTGTGAGAAAGTCAAAAGGCTTTCATCTTCCCCCACATACTTCTGCTGACTGGGCTGGTCCAAGAGTATGAGTCAGAATATAGGACAGTCATGTGCATTGGCTTTAAAGCTTGGGCATGTATTGTTTATTTGAAACAAGAAAGCTCAGTGGTTATTAATTCTCCTTTTTGTGAAGTTTTGCTGAACAAAGACTTGTCACCTGGTGATCTTGACTCACCTTTCAAGAAAACTATAAACTCATCCAAACTCTCCCTGGAACGTGACACCTTTAGGACAGGTGATGTGTGTTAATTCTGAGAGTCCTGGTGTCACGGTGTCTTTTATAGACATGATGTTGGGACACTGGAATTCAGCTGACTCAGGCTCAGCCCCATGCATCCTGAGCTACACAACCTGTATGTCTACAGATGCAATGTTTACCTTGTCCCAATCTTTCCCTTCATGCCTAATTTATTTTTTAAAAGTATATAATTATCAGAGCATCATGTTCCCTTTTATTTCAATTTGTTCAATATGATTTCTACCTTCGACCCCTTGGTGACCTCAATGTTGTCAAACCCAATGACTGTACATACATTCATATGAAACATGAACTTCAGCTGATCTCCTGAAGCACTTATCTGATTGATGCTTCCCCTTAAAACTCCTTAACTGCTATAAAATATAAATAAGATAAAGTCTAACTTTCCTCATTCTTTGTGAAGACTTTTAGCTTCTCCTCCATCAACTCATTATAAAATTCTTAATTATTCCAAATTGGAGATTACAATTATTAAAAAGATCATCATTTATTCCAAATTCTCGTTTAAAACTAATTGAAGATCAAGTTACCTTGCATGGCCTTTCTATTTCCCCTCAAAGTCAGAGTTCTCAGCTTATGTGTGGTCACACATTTCCTGAGGTGATTTTTATTTCAACCTATCTATAAAGATCCTCAAACTTATTGATCCAGGCATGATCTCATTCAGTGATCAATAGGAGCTGAAAGTTATGAAATGAAAAACAAATGTCCTTCTTGTCTAGAAAGAAAGAGTAGCATCCCATGAAGGCCAAAGAACATTAAAGCAACTTTAAACTATGTATGGAGCCTCCTACCTGTAATCCAGCACTTGGGAAGTGGGTGGAAAGATTGCCAAAAAATTCAAGGTCAGTCTGGTCTACACGGAGAGACCCTGTCCCACAGAAACTAGCATCATCACCACCACCATCACCACTAACAACAAGAAAAACAAAATAAGAAAGCAAAACTTTGGAAAAACGTTAGAATACTTGCATATTTTCCACACCAAAAAAATGTTTAACTACTGCAAAGTTGTTCAATTGCATTTTCTAGCCTTTTTAGGTGAAATCATGAATCATCATTTAATACATATATATTTGTAAGATTATAATTATATTATTTACCCCTTTCTCTTTCTTCTTCCAAGAACTCTTATATATGTGTTCTTACTCTCTTTCAAATTCATGACCTACTTTTTAAAATTGTTGTTAACATCACATAAGAAAATAGATGTGTGCAGTTGGGTGTGTATTCTTAAAGACAACCTGACTAGTACAATAATATTACTTATATGTATGTTTTCAGGACTATTTGGTAGTGGATAACAAATTCTTATGCTTTTCCCAGGGAAGGCCAGGTCTTCTTCCAGCATTCCTTGGTTGTCTATAGTTCTTTGTGTGGGATTAAGATGCTGAACTTTCTCTGTCTACTTTTTGCATGTTCATTGCTGTCATTCTTGTTCAGCTCAGGTTTGGACAATCATGTCAGTGAGACATTACAAGTGTAGCTTCTCACATTACTAGGAAACACACACTCCCTGATCTTCTAGATTTTACAGTCTTTCCAACCTCTCTTCCACAATGTTCCCCGAGCCTTAGGTACTGGAGTATCCACTGTGACTGGGCTCAAGAACTCTTCTTGATTGGTTGTCATTTTCTGTAATAGTCTCCATCTGTTGCAAAGAGAAATTTTCTTGGTGAAGAATGAAGACTAAAAATAAACATACTAAAAATAGACATACTAAAATTAAACAAATAGCCATAAATTTATAAGTGAGCAAGGAGGGGTATAAAAATAATTTTTAAAATGTTATCCCTTGAAGTAATAATATTAGTTATTGCTGAAAGAAATTAGAAATTTCTCCAATATTTAAAAGTAATAAATTTGGGAAATTTACTGTGACAGTAATGATTCTAACACAAAATACCAGAGTTTGCTAACTCTATGGACGTCTATGATAGTCAAGTAATGTTCTAATTATATGAAATTCAAAATGCACAAAGTGCATTAACATTTAAGGTGAACTTTCGAAAGAGAAGGCACTTCTCTTGTGTAACCTTAGAAGCAGATATTTATCAAAGAACGCTATGTTGACTAAACTGTTAAGGGACAGTTTGGGCAGAAAGGGGAGCTGACATATTGGGGCCCGAGGACAAAGCAGCATGGGAGGCCAGGGTCAGATCACAGAAACTAGCTCAAAATTCCACAGGGAATCACTAATCGGTCCTTTAAAAATACTGTGTGCATCTCTATACAATTCTTTATTAGAAATCTCAGCATGACAGCAAAAGACACAGACTTTCTGCTTTCTTGATATTTTCAATAACTTTTTATGTGAAAAAATTACATTATTACTATTTCCATACAGAGGAACTAAAACAAAATGCCAGCTTCAAATTCATTTTATCCTTCATGGTATTCAGCTCTAAAGTACTTTCCAGATATGATGCTATACAGGTTAAGAAGGATCCAAGTAGAAATCAAATTTATGAGGATTTCGTGGAAATTTCCACCTTCATATTATTTCTTGGGAGATTAGTTCTTTGTTCTACAATAGTTAACTCTTTATCTGCTTCATATGTTACACATCTTAGATAGTTCAAAATCGAATCTTCTTGAAATGTTTGAAACAAATTACTGAAACCAGTTTTAGGCCTCAGCCAATTAATATTACCTATTAATTTTTGAAAATCATTAAGAGTTTGCAATTGTTCCCTACATATCTGTACCTTTTGTGGTTGAATTTTTTGTTGATTGATTTTTATAATTGAAGTAACTAAGTGAATCTCCTCTCTGTATTCTTTTTTTTTTTTTCTGGAGCCATCTGTAACTCCAAGCATGGCAGAATTCTTTGCCTTTCTTTCTTTCTTTCTTTCTTTCTTTCTTTCTTTCTTTCTTTCTTTCTTTCTTTCTTTCTTTCTTTCTTTCTTTCTTTCTTTCTTTCTTTCTTTTCTTCCTTCCTTCCTTCCTTCCTTCCTTCCTTCCTTCCTTCCTTCCTTCCTTTCTCTCTCTCTCTCTCTCTCTCTCTCTCTCTCTCTCTCTCTCTCTCTCTCTCTTTTCTTTCTTTCTCTTTCCATCTGTCTGTCTGTCTGTTTGTTTCTCGAGATAGGGTTTCTCTGTGTAGCCCTGGATGTCCTGGAATTCACTCTGTAGACCAGGCTGGCCTCAAACTCAGAAATTGGCATGCCTCTGCCTCCCAAGTCGTGGGATTAAAGGTGTGTGCCACCACTGCCTGGCTTATGTTTAACCATTTTCTCTAAAGCATCTTCATCAGAATCAGCCAACAGAATATCATCCATGTAGTAATAAATGATAGATGGAGGCTATTGCCTACAAATTATTTCTAATGACTGTTGCACAAAATATTGACATAAAGATGATCTATTAACATTCCCCATGGAAATGCCTTCCAATGGTATCTTTTTATTAGACCACTGTGTTTCAGAGTGTGTACTGAGAAAGCAAACCTTTCCCTATTCTGATAATGTAAGGGTATGAGTCAGTGAGAATGGCCTGAACCTGCCAAAATACCACCAAAAATTCTTTGCTGCATTTCTCTTTATGATGTGAAGACCAGCAAAGCATTGTAAGTATTCTCTTACTGATTTTGGGCTTCTATTTATATTCTTCCTAAACATCACAGGCCCTCTCACCTGTCTGTTTTCAGCAAAACATCACATCACATGACCTCTGACAAGACAGCTTCCAGAAAAAACATCACGTGACACAACTTAGTTGGTAAAGAAATCACAGATTTCCACTTCCAATCAATATGTCCTCATATTTTTAAATTGAGGTATCTTGTCAACACTTAGTAACTTTTCCACAAGTTATCTTAAACAAGGTGGAAATTATTATTTTTGCCAAAAGCAAGGTTCAGGTTGGAATCAAGTGCTGGCTGGTTTAGTTACTCAAGGACAGCATAGAAAAATCAGTATTTTTTTTTTTTTTGCTCCCTTTTTCTCTTCTGTCATCCTGGTGGTGTGTTTTCATTAGACCTGTGGGCAGATGACCTCTTTGCATGTATCAGATCAGAAAAAGATGATAAAGCATCCTTTCTCACATTTCTCTATTGAGAATGAAGACACTTTCTTCCCAAATCCCTCAGCAGGCTTTGTGCTTCTTAGTAAAAATGCATGCCTGGAGCAATCCTGGGGCAGGGGGTTAGCCCTAACATAACTGGCTTAGAAAGATTTTCTGGTGAGAAGAATCAAGACTGTTCCACTGTACTCTGCTGCCCTATGCTTTCTGTTCTGTCCATTCGCCTTTGTCAGACGATATCAGTCACTGGATCTTAACCCTCTCTGCACAGTGAAATAATTACTAGTCACTAGGTTATCACCAAGCCAGCTCTAATAAGAAACCCTTATGATAACATTTTATAAAATTCTGGGAACCACAAAATGCACCTTATCACTAAGTAAAGGGGAGTTTAAAAGTAGGTTCTTCGTGGGAAAAGCATTTATTTATTTGTCTATAATCTGTAAAGTCCTTAATGACTTTTCATATGTTGTACTTTACAAAATTAATTTTAGTTTTACATTCTATCTGGTAGGTAAAAGTATCCCACACTAAGATATAAAAAATTAGTGTATTAAAAGAAGTCACAATTTTATCTAAAAGAGCAGTTTGTAGTTTTGCAGCATATAAGGTATCCATATCAGAGCATGGTGACTATTTATTTTTGATTCTTTTTAATTTAAGTTAAATATATCTATCTTGTGTGTGAGTTTGTGAATGTGTGTGTGTGTGTGGGGAGAGTACATATACCATGGTGCACACATGGAGGTCCAAGAACAACCTGACTCCTCTTTGCACGAAGGGCCCTGGAAGCTGAACCTCAGGAGCTCAGACACAGCTGAAACTGACATTATATACTCAGCTACCTCGTGGTGCCTTGTTGTCCTTGTTCTTTTTGAGAAAATGAATGACAATATCAGGATTTTAAAATTTTTTTTTCCACGGTGCCTATTCAGGGTAGTAATTTAATGTATAATTGGTAAACTAATTGAGAAGTACTTATACTTTAGCGCTGGCACTAATTACAATAGGATGTGCACAATTGTGAAGACAAAATAATCACATTAAACAGAAACAAAGCAAACCTCAAGATGTCTAAGCTTGTTGCTCAGATGGAGTCTCACACAGAAAGAAATTGTTTCAATAAGATATACTAGCTTTAGATTTACAATAATTGAAAATTTCTGATAATACAAGGCCCCATCAAGTACACATACAAACATATTCACGCATAACCATAAAGCCTAAGTAAGAAAAACTATTGAGTTCTCCTTTCATTGTGTGGATAATTTCTTAGCTGTCACATAAATATTTGGCAGTGTACACCAGCTCGGTAGTTATAATATATTATTCAGGAACCACACTTTGTTTTTAACTGTTAGAACATTTTTGTTGTTATTTATTATCTTATTTGTCAAATAAATTTGAACAAAGCCTTTTTACTAGGTAGTACAAAGCAGGATAAGAATTGGCTACTTTCCTTCGGATTGTATTATTTATAAAGTTAATTTTTATCTCTTACCACCTGAAAAAAATGAGTCAAATGAATAATGAAGGCACAGTTTCATAAAGGTGAGCTTTGGAGAGAAATACAGAGTAGGTAAGAGATGCAGACCAATGTATGGAAGACTGAAAGGGGGAAGGAGGCACACGCCTTCAATATCCTATTACCCTTCTTTGCCAAAGGTTAGCCAATAAAAACCAATAGGCAGAGCTCGGAGGAAGTGTAGTGAAAGGGCTGTGTGCTTCTGGAGGTGTGGGATGACCAGGTAGAAAGTACTCTCAAAAATTCTTCATCATGTGACTCACTCCCTGGTAAGAACAAAACCAGAAGGTGGGAGAACCCAAGCCCTTTCAAGGTTAGGGTGAAAACTGGAAGGAAGAGTGTGCGCTGGGTTAAACACCAACAGCAAGCACTAAGGAGTAAGGAGTTAAGCTGGCGGAGACCAAGGCAGAATTCTATGGAAGGGTGGTAAAGGCATAAGAGAGTATAGTGTTTTCTCTCTATCCCTCCTCTTCCAGGCTCTGGGTCAGTGGTTCTCTACCTTTCTTATATTTTTGGTTGTGAGCCTAGCCTTTAACAGCTGAGTCATCTCTCCACAGCCTGGTTCTCTACCTTTCTAATGCTAAATAAGTCCTTCATGTTGTGACACCTAATCATAAAATTACATTTTTTACTACTTTATAACTGTAATTTTGCTACTGCTATGAGTTGTAATAAAAATAAAAATATGTTCTTAGGTGATCCCTACAAAAGGGTCTTTTGGCCTCCAAAGGGGCCAGGAGTCACAGGTTGAGAACCACTTCTCTGCAGTCAGGGAGGTGGTCCTTGTCTCTGTAAACCTCATGAGCCATCAGTAGAAACAAATTGAAAAGTTGAATTTGGTTGCATGAAGTCCATACACTAAAGTTTGACCCACTTTAGAGTATCTTAAAGAGAAAGGAGGGGGAAGTTTTGTTTGTTTGTTTGTTTGTTCTGTAGTCCATCCTTGTATATCCTACACAACCAAGATCACTTAGGCAAGATTGGCTCTTGACATGGCCGAAGTCAGAAGTCAGTACAGACTAAATTTGTACCCATAGATACAGAAACTAAGGATTTTGTCTTTTGTTACTTTTGTGTATGTGCATGTGTTTATGTGTATGTGTGTGTGTCTGTTTATTTGTTTTAACAGAGAGAGAGAGAGAGAGAGAGAGAGAGAGAGAGAGAGAGAGAGAGAGAGAGAGAGAGAGAGTTGAGAGTGTTTAATATCCAGCCGGAATCTACATGTCACTTGATACTTGATTCAGGCAATAAAATCAGATATTCTCACTTAGAGATCACTTAGCCTGGACAGATGGCCCAGCAGGTAAGGGGCTCCAGGTTCATTGAGAGACTGTCTCAGCATGATGAAGAGAGACCACAAAACAATGCTGATTGGACTTCACATTTCCACATACCCACATGCATAAATGCCCCCACCCACGCTATGTACACACACATTAAACAGAAAACAGTAAAATAAAGACCCAACCTAAAAGGAGGAAACCAATTGAAGCTTCCTGCAAACTGGTCAGGAAAGTCTGATGGCTGCAGCCCTCTTGAGAAAGGAACATCTTGTCTATCCCTGCCCTTTCTCTTATCTCCAATTCTGTAGGAGTATACCTGAGTGGTTGTCATCAGTGGCTAGGAAAGAGGAAGGTGGAATGTGTGACCATAGGAAAGAGCAGGTACCTTTCTTGTTGTGAGGTGGTCAAGATACCAAATGGAGGGACCAGTGCTGTCAGGAGAGCCAGGCCATCAAGACTGATGAGGTTAAGTAGTGACTTGCAACTGGAAGAGAGCCCTGTGAAGAACAAGGGAAGAGACCTCAAAACCATACCTACCTCATCAGCATCTTTCTCTCTGTAGCCTCCAGATCTATTAGAAGTAAGTTTTTGTTTGTTTGTTTGTTCGTTTGCTTAAACTACCCAATGTGCAGCTATTTGTTATGACATCACTGATCACGGCAATTTCCAGTCCTCTCTTTGGTGAGAGCGGATTGTTGTACATTTCATATTTTTTATGCTAAGGCAAATGCCTACCACTTTTTACAAAACCATTTTCATTTTTTGCTTCAGGGAAGGGTAACTGATTTTTGTGCTTTGATCCCATATCACTATTGCTAATATCGCTTAGAGGTAACGATTGTTCCGTAGATAGTTAAACATTTCCCATAGAAACAATAGTATCTGTGTGCTATGGAAATTAGGCTTCTTCCTTTGTGATTTTGATTTTGACTTTACAATGGTGCAAAAGTTTTGTGCTTTCCATAGAAATCATGATTCCAGCTCTGATGCATGGTGATTTCTCAGGCTAGCAATCACTAGCAACCCTGGTCCATGATGTTGGGTACTGGCTACAATCCCCAGCTTCCCATCAGCCATGAGGGCGAGCTATGGTGTCTAATAGGTTAGGCATATTGAGTGAATTCTTGACTTAACATATTTCGACTTCCCATGGTGGGTCCAGACATGACCACCAGCTATAATTTATCAACACATACAGCTTTGGTTTAGATTTGTATTTTAATGGCTCGTAGTTTTGATTGTCTCACATCTTTCCTGATGATGATTTAAGAAGAAGAGTCAGATTTATCTCCACTTCAGCAGCCAAGCTATCAGGATTTGGAGCATGAGGGAGGGGTTCCCAATAAGAGAACAACATGAGCTGGTGGCATCACCGGAGAGAGGAGAGTTGAGAGATGACACGGTGATATTTAACCAAATTTATGTAAAAGCTGTGCACTCCAAGCTTGCAAGAAGTTGTCCTGAAAATTCTCCACTGTGCTCCATGTCAAAAATAGACTACTCCTAGCCGGGCGTGGTGGCGCACGCCTTTAATCCCAGCACTCGGGAGGCAGAGGCAGGCGGATTTCTGAGTTAGAGGCCAGCCTGGTCTACAAAGTGAGTGCCAGGACAGCCAGGGCTACACAGAAAAACCCTGTCTCGAAAAACCAAAATCAAAAAAAAAAAAATAGACTACTCCTAGTCTACTGAGCAGCTCTTTTTCCTGCCCTCTACAAAAGGAAATGCCACCATCAATGTGTTGCTCCTTCATCTGTCCCCATGAGCCTCATTCACTAATAGTAGTTCAAGGGAGGAACATTTTTTTTTTCAAAATAAAAATCTTTGGGAGAGAACAAATAATAAATGATATGACAGATGGTAATAATTTCAGAAGAATAGGCATGAACTCAACAGAGGTACAAGCGATAGACTGAATTTTAAAAAGAGGCAAAAAGAACCCAAAATGTAAAGGAAGGAAAGCACAAATTGAATCCTTAGCCCCGTAAGAGGCCACACGTGGCAGAAGGAGCCACTAGGCTGCAGGTCAGCCCTGTGATCAGTTCTCCAAGATCTCAGTTCTCAATGATGAGAGTCTTAGGGGAAAGAAAAAAATGTCTGAGGGTTTTCCTGCTGTCAGCTTCCAGGTGCAGAGTTAACTCCAGCTCACTTTGTATTAGAATAAAGGGAGATAAGTACTGGGACCTGAGAACCCTTAACAAAGAGTAACTTGGGTAAGAGGTGCTAAGAATACAAGTTAAAACAGCAGTGAGCACAGAAGAGCGGAATGAGTGTGAAGAAAACTAAAAACATAATTCTCGCGTGTAAGAGTCACTGCTGGAGGCCAGCACAATTTTAGATTTTACCTGACACATCCATTTTGAAGGAGATTCAGGTAGTAAAATATTCCACATTATCAGGCTTCTAATTAAGTCGATCAAAATGGAGACAGCTGGTGGTTCTGAGACAAGCTGTACTCTTCGAAAAAATATGAAGCGTTCGTTAGCATCAGCATGAGTAGGCTCTTGCTCTGACAACATCTGATATTTTTTCAGGGTCATGTCCTTTTTCATTTGTGATTGCTGTAACAACTTTTAAAAAAACAGCTGAGGGGGTCAGGTATGTCAGGTCCTTCAAGTGCTGCTGTCTGGGTGTGGCTTTTTTTGAAGAGTAGAGCAATCATATTCTTGGGGTCCAGAGAGCCCTCCTGGGGGCTTCTGAGTCACAGGATGGAGGAGGAAGGGGAGAGGAGGGAAGATAGGGAGGAGGGAGGAGGAAGGAGGAAGGAGGAAGGAGGAAGGAGGAAGGAGGAAGGGAGGAAGGAGGAAGGAGGAAGGAGGAAGGAGGAAGGAGGAAGGAGGAAGAACTCTTTACCTCCATGCTTCCCAAAATCCTATAGACAAACTGAAATTTCAGCTGTGCATTGTGTAGAAATACAACCAGAACAGTGTTCATTTCATCTCTTGCTTACCTCCTTTGAAACAGCTTGAGCTATCAGGAAGTCTATTCTCTCTCTCTCTCTCTGTCTCTCTCTCTCTTTCTCTCTGTGTTTAACCGTCTAAGGCAATGACAGCAGACTCAGAGTCTTTCCCACTGTCATTAATTAACTTTGTATGTGTTGTGAATCATTATCTGCACCCCTTCCTTGAGGGATCTGTTCCTAGTTTGGACTTCCTCGTGAGGATCTATGTCTCAGCTGTCTAATTTATGTTAAAGAACTCAGGGGCCTCTGTGACCCCTTTCTAAGCATTTATTCTGCTCCTCCCCTGCTGCTCCTGCCCTTGCTTCCATCACATCACCTTGTTGTTGGCATCTCTCAGTTCCTATCTAAAGACTGTCAATAGCCTTTTGGTTACTGGAAGCTCTTTACCAACTGACTTACTCCCCTGGGCCTTCAATGTCAGCTTTTCTCCACGCTTCTTTAGACACTTGTAGAAATCATTAGCACACTAGAATTATCTAATCCACATCACTCTCTTCTTCTCCTAGTTACTCTGGCCTCTGGCCTGATAACACTTTCCTTGAAATTTAGAACCAGACCTTTCTCCTTTAATCCCCATTGCATTTTCTTCTTTGATGATCAATAGTTATGTAATGAACATCTCTTCATTGAAGCCCTGGGCTTTTTCAGTGCTACTGGCCTTCACTTCATTGGCTTTAGCAGGCTATCTGTCCACACCTAAGCCTTGTGCTGTGATTATATGTAACAAGACTCTAATTAAGACTCCAGGTCCCCAGCAACAGTCTGTCACTTCCATGGACCACTTCCTTAAGGTCTTTATTTCTGCCCAGGTCTTTCTTCTTTTCTGGATTCATTTAGTTCCATATTTAGTCCAGATTCAAACATTCCCCCCCCCTTTTAATTATTATTTAGTCACTGCTTTTAGATGATTGACACAAGTACACTCAGAAGCTGAGCCATCTTCCCAGCTCCTCAGCTGTTCTTTAGGCACTGGTGTCTCTGAGGATATCACCCCCAGCCTTTTGTTTTTGATCTCTTCCAGTTATAGTCACACAGATTTCCCTACTCTGTGATGAAAAAAGCCATTGGAGCCTGTCCATCACCTTTTGAGAGTTGGCCTGTAAGACCTCAGAACTTAAATTGAGATCAAACTATGTTGCTTACATATGAAATATATGAAATAATGAAATATTATTCATTCATAAAACTTACCGAGGTTCCCTTACACAGTGCCACATATGTGAATCTTGAAAATATATATGAAAGCGAAATATTGAAATGTACCTTCTGTATTAAATATTCCACAGAGACAAAAAACCGAGACAATGGCCACCAAGAGCTATGTCAACAGGGATGTAAGAGAGATCGCTCAGTAGATGCCGAGAACTTAGGGGGGGGGGAAAGTGCTTTGAGTCTAGAAAGATGATGGCTGCACATCCCACACATTCCTATAATAGCCCTGAGCTGTGTGCTTCATTTGTTGTTGCTTTTCTCTTATGCGATGCTTACCTTAATGAAAAGGTTTAATGTGTCTGTTACCTGCCCTTCATGGCCTAGGACTCCCACCATCTAAAAAATTACATAACTTCAGGTTACGATTAGAGTATGGTTTCTAATTAATTTGTAGTCTGCAGTGCTCCGTAACTCTCCCAGGATATGTAGCATATTAGAGTTTAATATGATAACCTTAAAAAACCATTTCTCCATCTCATCCAAAGTTGAATGATGGAATACCACAACTAGTTGATAAAACCGCTCACAACTGGGTGTGCTGCTGTGCCCTGGCAAAGTTCACTGGGAGCCTTTGCTACATAGTAAATCCCAGACCAACCCTGGGGGGTGGGGCAGAGTGATTACTCAAAACAATAAACAAGCACAACCAAACAAATACAAATTTCCCAGAAGTACCAACTCTGTATCCCGCTCCCTGACCCTGTGTTATAAACTCTGTTTCTCTTGGAGGTAATTACAGTTACTCATCTTCCCGAGCCCTCTTATTCAGTAGGTGTCACTGGCCTCTGCCCTTCTGCTAACACTTTCCCTACCAGAGAGGCTTCATTCACTGAGTTTCTCCCTTGGAGACTTCTCCTGGCTGGGTGGCGGCCACTTCTGATTTGCATCCCCCCCAAGTCTTCCCTCTGCAGTTAGGCATTCTATCAGCCTTCCCTGAAGTCTTTCATCCTGAAACCACACCATACTTGCTCTCAGCCTGTCTCTCTCCTTCCTGATTTGATTTAGTTCTGCAGTTTGTAAACTTGAATCCTTCGTCTGAATTTGTGTTGTCTGTACATCTGTCTCTGATAATTTTCTAGATCTGACACCTGTGTACACACACACACACACACGCACACATTTGCTTAATGTCCAGACCCCCCCCAAAAAAAACAATTATAAAGGATAAAAATATCAAATTACAGTTCTCTCAATGATAATTACATTATTGAAAGAAATAAAATAGCATTATTGATAAAATTAGACTTTTAAATAAAAAATGCAATCATGGTTTGGTTAATGAGTTGCTAAAACCTAATGAATGTCTGCTCCATTTTTATAAGAAAGATTATCTTTATAAAAATCATTTATGTAAGTATCAAGAAAAAATAATAAAAATGGAATTTTTGATACATGTATGTATCTAAGCAGTGGCTTGTACAATACAAAATAGTAACACAGCAACAGAGAAGAGATTAGAAAATGTCTTGAAAACTCTGTGTTCTCCAAGTAGAAGGTCCTTAGTCTAAAGAGACTGGCCCTTTCCTGCCCTTTTCCCAGTTCAGGTGACCTATATTTTATTCTTGAATTTTTGTGGTAACCTTTAATGGGGCTCTTTAGTCTCACCTCACTCTGATAAATTTTTAAGATGCAGTCATGACAGTCTTTATAATATATCCTTCCTTTTCTAAAAATTTGATTCCTCTCATGGGACTTCGATAAAGCTGATATAACTAAAAGATAAAAGACAAAATCCTAACTTTACATGCAATATCTACTTTCTCATGTCTTATTTCTCCACATTTGTCACATTGTGCATTCAACCAGCAATATTTCTATATGAAAATACATTGTTAGGTCGTGGGGGTAGATGTCGAGTGGGAGACGCAGAGTCTGACTTCATGCCATCTAGTATGTGACATTTTAAACTGCCCTCCAAATATTTATGTTTATTATCACAGGTGAGTGCTGCTCTCAGCTTTTGTCAGACAAGATTCTTTAGACAAGATTCTTTTTGGAGTGGGCAGAAAAGGCGAGATCTCCTCGTAAGGGGACAAAATGCTGAGAATAAGTGACTCTTGAAAACTTGGGTCTAAAGAGGACATGTGTGTTACTCCTTTCAAAGTCCAGGGAAGACTGTGAGAAGGGGATGGGAGAGATTGTTAGAGCCAGAGAATGGGAGAAGTGCTCTGAAATGTGGCCTTATGGACCCGACATGGCCATTATTGCATTCACACTCACAACTCGCTCAAGACTGGACCCAGCATTCTGCCATGGGTGGGAGAGGGAATCGCTAAGGGACGGCAGGCAGCTGATGGTTGTTCATCCCTCAAGTTACTGCTGTCCTATTCCTCAGCAGGGTAGACATCTGTGAGTTTCTCATGCTCAAGCGAATAACTGCTTATAGTCATGTGAGTAACCACACAAATGCAGCATCACACACTCACAAACATACACACACATGCTTACACACACATGCGAGATAGATAGAGATAGATGACAGATAGAGATGGATGGATGGATAGATAGATGATAGAGAGATATAGAGATAGATAGATGATAGACAATAGATAGAAATATAGATAGTTGATAGATGACAGTTAAATGATAACAAGATAGAGAAAATCAGGAAGGTGACTTGTTGAGAACAGGGTCATGATGGGAAAAAGAGGATAATAATAGGATAATGGGAGAACATAATTAAAATACATTATGTGTGGAAATAAATTAAGAAACCGTACAGATTAGTATATAATGCAAAAGTGGTGAGTGGCAGAAAGGAAAGAGATAGGATGATGTGAGAATAGAGGATTCTGGAAGGTTGGAAATGCCTCCCCAGGAAGGAAACACTTGTTTGGACTTTGGGACTGACCATGAGTCATAGGTATATAGAGTGTGGAAGAGTAATTTTAACCTGTGAGCAAAATGAGCTCCCACCTAAGGGAGATAAAAGATAGACCATGTGACAGACCAAACACAGTGTGTTCTGGGAACAGTGACAGAGAAGAGTAGAGCATCCAGGAGCCACAAGGCTATCTCCAAACATCCATCTTTCCTTCGATTTAGTTTTTCTCATTGTCATGCTTTCACGTCTTGCTCACTGTACCCTGTGCTTCTGTTGGGAGTGTTCTTCTGAATTCTCTAATTTGGTTCATCCTGGAGAATTCATTAAAGCTCTTATGGCTAGTACTAAGCTTAGTACTGCCCCTTGCACTCTCCATGGCACCCCCTTATGTACTCTCCACAGCACGATCCACACTGGGAAGCTGAGCTTCATGACCAGAGCACAAAGGCCTTAGGGAAAGGAGCGACACCTCATTTGTCTTAGTGTCCCTAGCACTTAGCACCCCTTCTAGCCCGGCATTGACAATATGGACTTACTGAGTTCTCACCCTGGAAAGGTACTGATAGAGTTCCCAGAGGTATGAAGTTGTGCCCACCTTTAAGAAGTCTGAGGTTTGTTGCTGAAAACGGTTTTGATGGAGAACAACTGTCTTCCTAGTTTCTTAAGGATCAGTGTGCCCAGGGGCTACAGATTTTTAAAAAAGGGTTTTGAACAACATTCTGGATATAACCATATATTAAAGATGAACTACATTTCTCAAAAGTTCATGTCTTTGGAGCAAGGAGGAGGAGGAGGAGGAGGAAAAGAAAGAACTCTGTTAATATTTTCCAACTGGACTATGTCAGAATATTTAAATAAAACAATTAGCTTTCATCTGTTATTTTTGAAATTATTTTCTTCTTGTCTCTAATTTTCAACTAAAAATGTATATATGTATGTATGTATGTATGTAATATCCTCTGTGTTGGTGGACAAACATACATGCTGTGGAAAGAATACTGCAAGTCATTTTTCTTTTTTTTAATTTTTAATATTTTTTATTACATATTTTCCTCAATTACATTTCCAATGCTATCCCAAAAGTCCCCCATACCGCCCTCCACTTCCCTACCCACTCATTCCCATTCTTTTGGCCCTGGCATTCCCCTATATTGGGGCATATAAAGTTTGCATGTCCAATAGAACTCTCTTTCCAGTGATGGCCGACTAGGCCATCTTTCGATACATATGCAGCTAGAGACAAGAGCTCCGGGGTACTGGTTAGTTCATCATGTTGTTCCAACTATAGGGTTGCAGATCCCTTTAGCTCCTTGGGTACTTTCTCTAGCTTCTCCCTTGGGAGCCCTGTGATACATCCAATAGCTGACTGTGAGCATCCACTCCTGTGTTTGCTAGGCCCCGGCATAGTCTCACAAGAGACAGCTATATTTGGGTCCTTTCAGCAAAATCTTGCTAGTGTATGCGATGGTGTCAGCGTTTGGAAGCTGATTATGGGATGGATCCCTGGATACGGCAGTCTCTAGATGGTCCATCCTTTCATCACAGCTCGAAACTTTGTCTCTGTAACTCCTTCCATGGGTGTTTTGTTCCCAATTTTAAGAAGGGGCATATTGTCCACATTTTGGTCTTCATTCTTCTTGAGTTTCATGCGTTTAGCAAATTGTAGCTTATATCTTGGGTATCCTAAGTTTTGGGCTAATATCCACTTATCAGTGAATACATATTGTGTGAGTTCCTTTGTGATTGTGTTACCTCACTCAAGATGATGCCCTCCAGGTCCATCCATTTGGCTAGGAATTTCATAAATTCATTCTTTTTAATAGCTGAGTAGTACTCCATTGTGTAAATGTACCATAATTTCTGTATCCATTCCTCTGTTGAGGGACATCTGGGTTCTTTCCAGCTTCTGGCTATTATAAATAGGGCTGCTATGAACATAGTGGAGCATGTGTCCTTCTTACCGGTTGGGACATCTTCTGGATATATGCCCAAGAGAGGTATTGCTGGATCCTCCAGTAGTACTATGTCCAATTTTCTGAGGAACCGCCAGACTGATTTCCAGAGTGGTTGTACAAGCTTGCAATCCCACCAACAATGGAGGAGTGTTCCTCTTTCTCCACATCCTCGCCAGCATCTGCTGTCACCTGAATTTTTGATCTTAGCCATTCTGACTGGTGTGAGGTGGAATCTCAAGGTTGTTTTGATTTGCATTTCCCTGATGATTAAGGATGTTGAACATTTTTTCAGGTGCTTCTCTGCCATTCGGTATTCCTCAGGTGAGAATTCTTTGTTCAGTTCTGAGCCCCATTTTTTAATGGGGTTATTTGACTTTCTGGAGTACACCTTCTTGAGTTCTTTATATATATTGGATATTAGTCCCTTATCTGATTTAGGATAGGTAAAGATCCTTTCCCAATCTGTTGGTGGTTTTTTTGTCTTATTGATGGTGTCTTTTGCCTTGCAGAAGCTTTGCAGTTTCATGAGGTCCCACTTGTCAATTCTCAATCTTACAGCACACGCCATTGCTGTTCTATTCAAGAATTTTTCCCCTGTGCCCATATCTTCAAGGCTTTTCCCCACTTTCTCCTCTATAAGTTTCAGTGTCTCTGGTTTTATGTGAAGTTCCTTGATCCACTTAGACTTGACCTTAGTACAAGGAGATAGGAATGGATCGATTCCCATTCTTCTACATGATAACAACCAGTTGTGCCAGCACCATTTGTTGAAAATGCTGTCTTTCTTCCACTGGATGTTTTTAGCTCCCTTGTCGAAGATCAAGTGACCATAGGTGTGTGGGTTCATATCTGGCTCTTCAATTCTATTCCACTGGTCTATTTGTCTGTCACTATACCAGTACCACGCCGTTTTTATCACAATTGCTCTGTAGTAAAGCTTTAGGTCCGGCATGGTGATTCCACCAGAGGTTCTTTTATCCTTGAGAAGAGTTTTTGCTATCCTAGGTTTTTTGTTATTCCAGATGAATTTGCAGATTGCACTTTCTAATTCGTTGAGGAATTGAGTTGGAATTTTGATGGGGATTGCATTGAATCTGTAGATTGCTTTTGGCAAGATAGCCATTTTTACAATGTTGATCCTGCCAATCCATGAGCATGGGAAATCTTTCCATCTTTTGAGATCTTCTATAATTTCTTTCTTCAGAGACTTGAAGTTTTTATTATACAGATCTTTCACTTCCTTAGTTAGAGTCACGCCAAGATATTTTATATTATTTGTGACTATTGAGAAGGGTGTTGTTTCCCTAATTTCTTTCTCAGCCTGTTTATTCTTTGTGTAGAGTAAGGCTATTGATTTGTTTGAGTTAATTTTATATCCAGCTACTTCACCGAAGCTGTTTATCAGGTTTAGGAGTTCTCTGGTGGAATTTTTAGGGTCACTTATATATACTATCATATCATCTACAAAATGTGATGTTTTGACTTCATCTTTTCTAATTTGTATCCCTTTGATCTCCTTTTGTTGTCGAATTGCTCTGGCTAGGACTTCAAGTACAATGTTGAATAGGTATGGAGAAAGTGGACAGCCTTGTCGAGTCCCTGATTTTAGAGGGATTGCTTCAAGCTTCTCACCATTTACTTTGATGTTGGCTACTGGTTTGTTGTAGATTGCTTTTATCATGTTTAAGTATGGGCCTTGAATTCCTGAATTTCCAAGACTTTTATCATGAATGGGGGTTGGATCTTGTCAAATGCTTTTTCCGCATCTAACGAGATGACCATGTGGTTTTTGTCTTTGAGTTTGTTTATATACTGGATTACGTTGATGGATTTCTGTATATAGAACCATCCCTGCATCCCTGGGATGAAACCTACTTGGTCAGGATGGATGATTGTTTTGATGTGTTCTTGGATTCTGTTAGCAAGTACTTTATTGAGGATTTTTGCATCAATATTCATAAGGGATATTGGTCTGAAATTTTCTATCTTTGTTGGGTCTTTTTGTGGTTTAGGTATCAGAGTAATTGTGGCTTCATAGAATGAGTTGGGTAGAGTACCTTCTGTTTCTATTTTGTGGAATAGTTTGTGAAGAACTGGGATTAGATCTTCTTTAAAGGTCTGATAGAACTCTGCACTAAACCCATCTGGTCCTGGGCTTTTTTGGTTGGGAAACTATTAATGACTGCTTCTATTTCTTTGGGGGATATAGGGCTGTTTAGATCATTAACCTGATCTTGATTCAACTTTGGTACCTGGTATCTGTCTAGGAACTTCTCCATTTCATCCAGGTTCTCCAGTTTTGTTGAGTATAGCCTTTTGTAGAAGGATCTGATGGTGTTTTCGGTGTCTTCAGGATCTGTTGTTATGTCTCCTTTTTCATTTCTGATTTTGTTAATTAGAATGCTTTCCCTGTGCCCTCTAGTGAGTCTGGCTAAGGGTTTATCTATCTTATTGACTTTCTCAAAGAACCAGCTCCTTGACTGGTTGATTCTTTGAATAGTTCTTCTTGTTTCCACTTGATTTATTTCGCCCCTGATTTTGATTATTTCCTGCTGTCTACTCCTCTTGGGTGAATTTGCTTCCTTTTGTTCTAGTGCTTTTAGGTGTGTTGTCAAGCTGCTAATGTGTGCTCTCTCTAGTTTCTTTTTGGAGGCACTCAGAGCTATGAGTTTTCCTCTTAGAAATGCTTTCATTGCGTCCCATAAGTTTGGGTATGTTGTGGCTTCATTTTCATTGAACTCTAAAAAGTCCTTAATTTCTTTCTTTATTCCTTCCTTGACCAAAGTATCATTGAGAAGAGTGTTGTTCAGTTTCCACGTGCATTTTGGCTTTCTATTATTTATTTTGTTATTGAAGATTAGCCTTAGTCCATGGTGATCTGATAGGATGCATGGGACAATTTCAATATTTTTGTATATGTTGAGGCCTGTTTTGTGACCAATTACGTGGTCAATTTTGGAGAAGGTACCATGAGGTGCTGAGAAGAAGGTATATCCTTTTGTTTTAGGGTAAAATGTTCTGTAGATATCTGCCAGATCCATTTGATTCATAACTTCTGTTAGTTTCACTGTGTCCCTGTTTAGTTTCTGTTTCCATGATCTGTCCATTGGTGACAGTGGTGTGTTGAAGTCTCCCACTATTATTGTATGAGGTGCAATGTGTGCTTTGAGATTTACTAAAGTTTCTTAAATGAATGAGGCTGCCTTTGTATTTGGAGCATAGATATTCAGGATTGATAGTTCCTCTTGGAGGATTTTACCTTTGATGAGTATGAAGTGCCCCTCCCTGTCTTTTTTGATGACTTTGGGTTGGATGTCAATCTTATCAGATATTAGAATGGCTACTCCAGCTTGTTTCTTCATACCATTTGCTTGGAAAATTGTTTTCTAGCCTTTCATTCTTAGGTAGTGTCTATCTTTTTCTCTGAGATGAGTTTCCTGTAAGCAGCAAAATGTTGGGTCTTGTTTGTGTAGCCAGTTTGTTAGTCTATGTCTTTTTATTGGGGAGTTGAGTCCATTGATATTAAGAGATATTAAGGAAAAGTAATTGTTGTTTCCTGTTATTTTTGTTGTTAAAGTTGGCATTCTGTTCTTGTGGCTGTCTTCTTTTAGGTTTGTTGAGGGATTACCTTCTTGTTGTTTCTAGGGCGTGGTTCCCGTCCTTGTATTGGTTTTTTTTTTCTGTTATTATCCTTTGAAGGGCTGGATTCGTGGAGAGATAATGTGTGAATTTGGTTTTGTCGTGGAATACTTTGGTTTCTCCATCTATGTTAATTGAGAGTTTGGCTGGGTATAGTAGCCTGGGCTGGAATTTGTGTTCTTTTAGTGTCTGTATAACATCTGTCCAGGATCTTCTGGCTTTCATAGTCTCTGGTGAAAAATCTGGTGTAATTCTGATAGGCTTGCCTTTATATGTTACTTGGCCTTTTTCTCTTACTGCTTTTAGTATTCTATCTTTATTTAGTGCTTTTGTTGTTCTGATTATTATGTGTCGGGAGGTATTTCTTTTCTGGTCCAGCCTATTTGGAGTTCTGTAGGCTTCTTGTATGTTCATGGGCATCTCTTTCTTTAGATTTGGGAAGTTTTCTTCTATAATTTTGTTGAAGATGTTTGCTGGTCCTTTGAGTTGAAAATCTTCATTCTCATCTACTCCTATTATCCGTAGGTTTGGTCTTCTCATTGTGTCCTGTATTTCCTGGATGTTTTGAGTTAGGATCTTTTTGCATTTTCCATTTTCCTTGATTGTTGTGCCGATGTTCTCTATGGAATCTTCTGCACCTGAGATTCTCTCTTCCATCTCTTGTATTCTGTTGCTGATGCTCGCATCTATGGTTCCAGATTTCTTTCCTAGGGTTTCTATCTCCAGTGTTGCCTCATTTTGGGTTTTCTTTATTGTGTCTACTTCCCTTTTTAGGTCTAGTATGGTTTTGTTCATTTCCATCATCTGATTGGATGTGTTTTCCTGTTTTTCTTTAAGGACTTGTAACTCTTTAGCCATGTTCTCCTGTAGTTCTTTAAGTGAGTTATTAAAGTCCTTCTTGATCTTCTCTACCATCATCATGAGATATGCTTTTAAATCCAGGTCTAGCTTTTCAGGTGTGTTGGGGTGCCCTGGACTGGGCGAAGTGGGATTGCTGGGTTCTGATGATGGTGAGTGGTCTTGGTTTCTCTTAGTAAGATTCTTAAGTTTACCTCTGGCCATCTGGTAATCTCTGGAGTTGTTATAGTTGTCTCTGTTCAGAGGTTGTTCTTCTGGTGATTCTGAGTACCGTCTGTCAGCAGACCTGGGAGACAGGCTCTCTCCTCTGAGTTTCGGTGGTTAGAGCACTCTCTGCTGATAAGCTTTCCTCTTAAAGGGAAGGTGTACAGATATCTGGTGTTTGGACCTCCTCCTGGCCGAAGAATAAGGCCGAAAACAGGACCTTTCCCAGATGCTGTGTTGCTTTGGCAGGTCACATAAGCTGTCAGCTTCTGTGGTGCACACTCTCACCTGTGCAGACTAAGTTCCTAAGTTCAGTGGAGTCCTGGATCCAAGATGTGCTCCCTGCTCCTGAGGCAGAGGGCTCCTGTGCAGGGCAGACCACTGTCTTCCAGCTGGGAGGGTGCCGGATGTCTGCGGCCCCAAAAGGGTGCTGCCTCAGCGGCTCTGTGGCTCCCGCCTGTCCCAGAAGCTGTCTGCCTCTGTGGTCCTCACTCTCACCTGTGCAGACTGAGTTCGGCGGAGTCCTGGAGCCAAGATGGCGCTCCCTGCACAGGGCGGATCACTGTCCTCCGGCTGGGAGGGTGCCAGATGTCTCGCCATTTTCCATATGGACTCCTTACATGTACATTTTGGAAAGTACTGAAAACAACACTCTAGTTTTCATTATATTATATAGTGTTATTCACAGGAGTCATCACGATGTTCATAGGATTCGGGCATCTCCTTTCTAGCTGAAATTTACTGTCCTTTGACAAAAGAGCCAGTTGGAAAGCCTACTTCCCTTTTAACCTGGTGTTTACTGTTATGTATTTATAGTCATCTTATACTGAATCTGGTTTCAATCTTTATCTCCCTTCTCCACCTGAAATTTAATGTTGACCCCATAGCCACAGTGAAGAATAAGAACATACTGCATCACCTTTTTGATAGTGTTCACTGAGTTCATTTTGACCCCACAGACCATGAGTGTACTCAGAATGTCCTTACAGTGGAAGACATCAAAGTTCTAATTGTAGATGATCCAGATATACTGATGCTAATCCCTGTGTTCAGTTTCCTTGAATTTTACTTTGTGAAAATTCTGTATTTTATGTATTGGTTAAGAAGATTGGGATTGTCTGATAATGATGGAATCCCATGGAACAGAAGTGATAGGTCCCCAAGTGTCTCCCTACATTTTCCAGCATATGCTGCAGGGAACATCAACCAACAAGACAAATGGTAGAAGTGCCCCACACCTTAAGAAATTTGAGAATCAGTACTGTAGGCTTTTTTTCCTGGAAAGAAAATTTAAATGTTAATCTTAACATTCCTATAACCCCATAGTAAAGACATTCATTGACACCATCCAGAGATTTCGCCATAGACATTCTATTTTCTGCAGTTTCTCTGGAACAATAGAACTAAAATTGTACAAGCACTTTGGGGAATGGTGAGCTGTTAATCTCTTTACATTTTATATGCACATCAGGTGAAACTTGAATTAGCAACAACATAATGCCTCCACTAAGAGAGTTATGAGTAAAACTTGGATTAAAGTTTAGCTTTTCCCTCCCTATTGTGACCAAAAGGCTCATCTTCTGGGGAAGGAGACAGAGAGGTATGCACATAACCATCTGTGGAGTCCTTCAGTTACTAATATACTGTATATGAAGCAGATGGCTGAGTTAATGCTAAGAATTAACTAAGCTTAGGTTTAATATCACTTTTTATAACTTTAAAATATATCAGTGAAAAACATTTTTATTGGTATTTAAGGAGGATATTAATATAATCTACCAGCAATACCACATGAGACTTGGGCTATTTTCTGTTTGGTAGTTCTAAGTGGGAAGTCATGTAGTTTTATACAGTTCATATAGCGAGGACATATTTCAATTAAATATTAGGCAAGGATTTTATTTTACTTATAGAAATTGAATCTGTTATCTAAATACTAAACCCTCTTAAGATGTATTTTATAACTTGTTGGATGAGTGGCTAAGCTACTCCTTTGAATGATGGGTTTAGAAAGTACAGAGATAACTTTCAAATACTCTTCTTGATCTTGCCTCATCGACAGCTGTCTTGGTTAGGATTCTAATGGTATGATAAAGCGCCATAACTAAATTCAACTCAGGAATTATCTTAGTCAGTGTTCTATAGCTTTGAAGAGACACCATGACAACAGCAACTCTTATAAAGGAAAACATTTAACTGGGGCTTTCAGTTTCACAGGTTGAGTCTCGTCGCTTCTGTCTCTGACCAGCAAAAAAGAGTGATGACACAGCGTTCTTCTCAAAGCAGTTTATGCAGGAACCTTTCAACATGCAAGAAGGAATCTCTCCTAGCCCCAAATCGCAACCCCTTATATAACCCCTCAACCACGCCCCATCAGCCCAGTCCGCATATTCTCAGTTCATTGACCTTCGTCAAATGGCCTGATCTTGTGTCATGGTGAGCCTGCGCAGCTCTCACGATGGACATGACTTATTTTCATGTGTATGAGGAAGTCAGGTGCAACTCATAAGACTTGACTGCAGTCCCGGGCACCATCTTGGGACTACTTCCACACCCGCTCCCCACATCACCCCCTTTTTTCTTTTTGGGCAGAGAGAATGCCTGTCTTAGGTTGAGAGAGCATTCTCAAAGCCAACCCCACTTAACTTACTTCCTCCTCCAAGGCCACCCCCACTTCACCAAGGTCCCACCTACTCCACCAAAGCCACACCTTTTAACTTTACCTCATGAGCCTATGGAGGCAGTTCATATTCAAACCACCACAGGGCTGAATTATTTCATCTTACAGCTTCATCAAACAGAGAAGTCAGGGGAACAACTCAAGCAGTGAAGGAACCCAGACGAAGAAACTGATGCAGGGGCCATGGAGGTGTGCCATTTCCTGGCTTGTTTCTCATGGCTTTCTCAAGGCATCCTGTGTCCTTATAACATCTTGCACCACCAGCCGTTTGCTGGGGAGGAGGCACTGTTCACAGTGAGTTGGACCCTTCTACACCTATCAGCAAGTAAGAGAGTGCACCACAGGCTTAGCCAAAGGCCAATATGGTGAGGGCATTTATTGATTTACTTTTTTATTTTTATTTTTTTAAATTGAGGTCACCTCTTTCCCAGTGACACTAGCTTGGGTCAAGTTGACACTAAACTAGCCAGCATAGGATTTTCATTAGCAACTACAGAGAAAGAATAAAAATAGCCATTTAAAAAGCATAATGACATAAAACTTGAGTAAGCTGAGAATTATTTAGGAATTAGGATGCAGGTCTGGCAATATTTGGCAGACTGTAGTCAGTCAATGGCTAATTTGAAATTCGACAGGCATAAATGTAAGATCCCGATTATGAGTAAAATAAAGGATTAAAGAATAATAAAAATAGCAACAAGGTGAAGCCCAGAGTAAGAAGCCCAGCTGATGAAATGTGTACATACACCACCAAGGTGCAGCATCAAATATATCCTATTTCAAGCACTGAAGGGCATGAGGTAAGAGAAGAAGGGAGCGAAGTCTGGTGAGACTGGGAAGGAGGTAGATTTTAGGGTCAGCAGTGTTGCGGGAAATATTTAAAAAGTTATCATGCCATGTTTCCTACCCCGCTGGTCTGTCCGTGTTCCTGCTTAGTACCAGTACTGGCAGGCCACAACAATATGTCCCAGCAGGGTGCAGCTCTGTGTGTGTTCTCATCGCTGAGTTACTCTCTCCCAGCTAACAAGTTCATCTCTCTTCCACCAACCCCCACATACCCCACGATCAGACATCTCAGTAGAAACATGACTCTTAAAGCTTAATTATCCAGCTGGGCATGGTGGCACATGCCTTTAATCCCAGAGGCAGAAGCAGGCAGATCTCTGAATTCGCAGCCAGCCTGGTCTACAGATGAGTTCCAGGACAGCCAGGGCTATACAGAGAAACCCTGTCTTGTAAAACCAAAAAAAAAAAAAAAAAAAAAAAAAAAAAAAAAAAAAAAAAAAAGCTTAATTATTCTGATCAGATTTATGTAGCAATAAGATCACAATTTACAAGATGCCAATACAATAATTTCAGAACCAATTGATAAAGCTAAAGCTTTAACCAATTATTCTAACCTTGTGAAAATCTTAGCTACTTGTGGCTGTTTAAAACCACGCGGGGATCAGGATCATTTTTCCTGTTCATCTGCCTTCATGTTGGCCTCTCTCCTTCTCTCCCTGGGACCTTTAGCTCTCACTCTCGCTCTCCCCAAACTCCTAGGTTTCTCTCCCTTTTCCTGTCCAATCACAGGCCTGCCACTGCCCTAATGTGGTTGGACAGAGAAAATCCTGCAACAGGATACAGTTTGGAGAAAGGAATTCCACTACTTACAGTCAGTATTTGATATCCATTCAGTTATTTTCCTTATATTTAATGCAGAATTTTTAACATAAATTCTATATCTCTCTCTGTTCATTTTTTCCTTCTCTTCCTCTTGTATCCAGTTTCTTTGACACCCAATCTGTCATATTCTCTCTTCTCCATCTTCCTTTTCACTTTCTTCTTCTTCCTCCTCCTCCTCCGCCTCCTCCTCCTCCTCCTCTTCCTCTTCTTCTTCTTCTTCTTCTTCTTCTTCTTCTTCTTCTTCTGCTGCTGCTGCTGCTGCTGCTGCTTCTCTTTTCATTTTCTAACTATTTTTTCACATAAACATACAATTTTATCTTCTACATTTCCATTTATGTGGTATTCAAGAAGACCAGGCTCCAGACTGGTAGCTGATTTCCCTGGTCATTATGACAGCAATGGGCTTGTCATCCTGTCCCAGAATGGATGGCAGCTTGGAACTGACATTTGCAGATATTATTCAGTGACTTGGTTTATGGTAAAATGGAATGAGGAAATGCTAATATTCAAATAATTGAATAATATATAATGTAACATGTAATATGTAATATATAATATATAATGTATATAGAGTATGTATAATTTAAAAAAATAACAATTTATCTAATTGCTTTTATGTGCGTGGCTATCATTTCTTCCAAATCCAATCTTCTCAAAATCAATTTCCTCACTTATTTCCATGCCATTAACATTTAAAAACCTAAGTTAGTTTTTAATCATATTTCCCTATATTTTGGACAACCTGTGTCTTCTATCCAATGCCAAAATGGGCCATGTTGTTTCTGCAGATGTTGGTGTAATAGTCATGAAAACAGTAGTTTGGGAGGTAGGCTAATTACTTGTGTACTACACAGCATCCAATTGGAGTTATTGATGAAGAATTCATCTTAACTAATCTTAGCACGACCTCAAAGGTTCAAGAGTTACCAAGTCCTTCTAGATACCATGTCCCACATTTAAATTTTCTGCTACATTATAATTTGAAACAGAAAAAAATAATATAATATTTTAAAACAATAGATCTCAAATTATATTTGAACAGCACACTTCCTAAACAAAGGACCAACTAATATACAAAACACCACACAGATGAGAATAAGTAATTTATAGCTTCAACTAACATGTACTTAGCATGACTCTTTCAGTCAGAGAATGTCTGAATCCTACCCTCACTGTCTAGCATTTCTACAGTATTATGACTGTAATTAAAGGCTATTATGTAAATGGGGTGCATGAGATATGAGGTTGTATTACCACATAAAGTTTTTTATTTACACTGGGTTTATGGTGAATTTATTACAATGCTCCATTTTGCACACATTATCCATGTAAATAAATCATATCACAGTGGTAGGTTGAGAATTACCAGAATAAAATATTGCATTAAGATAGCATCATTCATGGGGAAAAAAAAATCATAGGTTTATGTGTGGGACACCTGACTCACCAGCAAGAAAGACACCACAATAGGATCCTTCTGCACACGTTTATTGGGAGAGCACATTGACTGTGTAGGCGAAAGACCCCGAGCCCTGGGCCTCTCACTCTTATATACTATCAGTTCCCATCCACTCACAGCAGGCCATATCACCTCACCAGGTACGCAGCTTCAGCTAATCAGGGCAGCAGGGGCATATCTCCACCAAAATGGCTTCGCCAGTAACCTGGTACACCTGCACAGCTCTCACGATGTTTGTGGTTTATATGAGGAAGTCAGGTGCAAGTCATACAACTTAGCTGCAGTCCCTGGCGCCTTTTTGGGACTGCTGCCACACCTGCTCCCCATATTTATGGTTCATGGCCTAAGTGAGTTAAAAGAGGGAAAAAAAGTAGCCTTCCAACACTAACATATTTCTAATTGAGAAGATTCTGATCCTTCCTCTATGGTTATGGTAGCTAAACTGAAGAGGGAAGGTATGTTTCCTAAAGAAACAGCAAATAAGCATGGGCCTGAAGAAACATTAGGAGTTACCTATGTGAAACAAGTCAGACCACAGCAAAGAACATTCCAGAGAAAAGCATGGTAGGATGCAGAATGCCAATGACTTAGAACTAAGCATTGGGATTGTGGTGGAGAGGGAGGGGTTGTATGCAAGGGATGGCCTATAAATCGTCTTCTGCAAGGGGTGGTCTGCAATGGGGTTTTCTGCAAGGGATGGTCTGCAATGGGGTCATCTGCAAGGGATGGTCTGCAATGAGGTCATCTGCAAGGGATGGTCTGCAATGGGGTTTTCTGCAAGGGATGGTCTGCAAAGGTGTCTTCTGCAAGGGATGGTCTGCAATGAGGTCATCTGCAAGGAATGGTCTGCAATGAGGTCATCTACAAGGGATGGTCTGCAATGGGGTTTTCTGCAAGGGATGGTCTGCAATGGGGTTTTCTGCAAGGATGGTCTGCAAAGGGATCTTCTGCAAGGGATGGTCTGCAATGGGATCTTCTGCAAGGGATAGTCTGCAATGGGATCTTCTGCAAGGGATGGTCTGCAATGAGGTCATCTGCAAGGGGTGGTCTGGATTGGGGTTTTCTGCAAGGGATGGTCTGCAAAGGGATCTTCTGCAAGGGATGGTCTGCAATGGGATCTTCTGCAAGGGATGGTCTGCAATGGGATCTTCTGCAAGGGATGGTCTGCAATGGGTTTTTCTGCAAGAATGTTCTGCAATGGGGTTTTCTGCAAGGGATGGTCTGCAATTGGGGTCTTCTGCAAGTGATGGTCTGCAATGGAGTCTTCTGCAAGGGATAGTCTGCAAAGGGGATGTCTGCAAGGGATGGCCTATAAATGGTCTTCTGCAAGGGATGGTCTACATGGTTATACACTGTGAAAAGAGCTTGAAGAAATACAATGTTAAACGTGGGGATCATGTTAAAGAATGTCGGTCTCTGTCCTAAGACTCTTCAGATTTATTTTGGAAAAGTTATTACTAGCTGCAGTAGACAATGGAAGGATGAGCTCTGCCAGGGAGAAAGCCAGAAGGTTATGGGTCTGACAGCTCTCATTTTCTTCTGTCTGGGCCATCCTCTCTCATGGTCTTCAGCCACTTGCCCCAGCCCAGTCTCAGTGGTTTCACTCTCCTACATAGGCCCAGTCTCTGTGGTCTATGAGTAATTTAGTTGTGAGGCCTGGCTGTGGCAACTAGACCTATAGCATAGTTTCTGGCTTTCCCGACTAAGCCTGGATTTCCATGAATTTTAACAGAATGTGGGATCTATCTTGTCAAGTTCAGGTCAAAGGGATCAGGTATTATTATCTCAAAATTTGATGGTTATCTTTATGAAGTCATGTTATCATTAGCAGGCAGGTGATAGGAGAGAACAAAGGAACAAATATTCTCTGCTCCCTCTTTTCCACAGACGATACACTACAACCTGACACAGTTTCTTTGCATATATCTTTCTTTATGTAGAGCTATTTTCAGTAGTGAACACCAATTCTATTTTGGAGCAGATGGAGTTAGAATAGTCAGAATGCTAATCTGTCACACTACATTGCTTTTTGTCTTTCCCTCTGACTTGGCTATGTCTTTACTTTTTCTCTTCTAGGAATCTAGGATGGCATGTCTAAAAGTAAGCATCAGTGCTAATCTTGCCCCAGCCTCCAGCAGGGGAGACATAGAATTGTCCACAGTGTGTATGACAAAGTTGTAGTGTATAGTGAGGGTTGAAATTGCTAGTCCTGAAAAACAAAGCCCTTCAAACTAGGTTATTTTAAAACAAACAAACAAACAAACAAACAAACAATTTCTTTTTGATTATTTTCAGTGAAGGGGAGAGAGGCCCCAGCATCCTGTAAAGTGCTTTACCCCTAACCCATAAAACAATGGAGCCACGGTTTTCAACCCTTTGGGATTCAAATGACTCACAGGGGTCACATATCACATATACATCATATCAGCTATTTATATTATAATCCATAACAGATGCAAAATTACAGTTATGAAGTAGCAATGAAATAGTTTGAGAATCACTGCAAAAGAAGTTTATTGTCTTATAAATGTGACCACTTCAAGTCTAAAGTAAAATTGTTGGTGATATCATTCTCTCTCCCTTTCTTCCTCTCATTTTCTTTCCTTTCCTCTGTCTTCTGTAGAGAGAAAATCCAGCCTTACCTCTTTCTTGTGTCCTGTGGTTGCTTAGATCCTGTATCTTTGTAAGCATGTAGATGGATATGGCTCCAAACTTTGGCTTTGGCTTCACTTGGCTTTCTCCCTTGTCTGTCTATGCACACGTCAGCTTCCCTCTTCTTATTAAGACACTAGTCATTGGATAAGCATCTGGTCATCAAACTGATGCAGAAACAAATTCTATTGATTTCTTGGGACTGACATTAAAAATAGACTACGAGGTAGGCGGCTTTAAATAACAGACAATGTATTGTCTGTGACGGTTCTGGGATGCTGAAACACTGTAAACAAGTTATCAGCAAGACAGCACTCTGCCTGAAATCTACAAGCAGAATCTTTCCTATTCTTATCTGGCTTTTCAAATTAACAACCATTCTTGGGACTCTTGGCTTATAAGTACATCACTCAGACAATATCTGCCTTTGTGGTCCCATGGCTGCCTTCTTGTATGTATCTTCATTGTCCTACCTGAAAGTTGGGCTGTTTCTGAGTTCATTTCCTCCTCTTTCCCAATCCGTCATTTCATACGGGAGTCCATCTTTATGACCTTATCTCAACTACATCCTCAAATACCTTACTTCATTTCCTTTTAAAAATATGATCTATTTACAGTTTGTTTTGCCTAGATGAAAGCATTTCCCAGACTTCTCCCTATTATTGCTCTTGCATTCTTTCTTCCCCTTCTTATGAGGAATGGAGCAGACATCTCATTTAGAACTGAGCAGTCTGTTCAGATCTTGCCTGTACTTACCATCTCAAGTAGCCTGAGCCTGTGCTTGCTTGCCACCATTGAGTCCAGAGAGAAGACTCTCTGATTTAGACCGAAAATAGCAGTTTTGATGGGTATAAAAAAATTAATGTTGATGAGTCAGTTTTGTACCATATCCACTAACATGAACAAAAGTAGTTTTAGGACTGAAGGCCTCCCCAGATGTGGGCTTTTGAATGGGTTCATAGTACTAGGTATGGATTTCCTGTCATGAAACCAGCCTCAAATCTATTCAGAGAGTCACTGGCTACCACGATTATTTCTGCCACTATTGAAACAGACCATCTTTTCCAGGCAGTTTCTGTATTGTAGGTCATGAGGTCCACAGGTAAGTTAGATTGTTGAGGTTTTGTCATTCACTGTCTATTGTAATGCTAAGTGCAGCCTTCCCCAATCCTGGAGTCTACATGTAGCTTCTGGGACCCTGCCCCTAAGTTGATTTTGGTTGATGAATAAAGATGCCAACAGCCAATAGCTGGGGAGAAGAGACATGGGTGGGGCTTAGGTTTCTTGGACTTGAGACCACTAGGAGAGGAGAAAGGAGAGGCATCATGGGTTAGCTGAACCATAAACAATGTGACTATATGGGAGCCAATTGGAGCTAACTGGAGTTAAGAGCAGCCCAGATAAAATATAGTAAGTAAACTTGGGTTATGGATAGGAAGTTAGATTCTAACAGCATGGAGGGTAGTCAGTTGTTCAGCTATTATGCTGCCTAAGGCATATTTAAAAATACAAAAGCTTCTTTGAGGGCCAGCCCCAGTGGATCTTCTTTTTGTTCCTGGTTCTTATTGAGGCAGAACTTAACAATTACTATAAATTTAGGAATTCTTATTGGATCATCATTAAGGATTCAAATCATCTATTTGTCTACATAACATCACTACAAGACAGTACATCTTCATTGTTCTGCAGAGATCTGCTCAAAAAGGTGGGCTAATACTTACTAAGTGTTATATATATTTAATAATAATAGAAAAAACATATTAATATCTGCAAACTTTCCTAAAATGGAGTTTTTTCCTGGGCCTTGTTTACCGGAACAGATCTGTTGTAGATTTTTTTTTATTATTTTTAATATTTTTATTACATATTTTCCTCAATTACATTTCCAATGCTATCCCAAAAGTCCCCCATAGCGCCCCCCACTTCCCTACCCACCCATTCCCATTCTTTTGGCCCTGGCATTCCCCTATATTGGGGCATATAAAGTTTGCAAGTCCAATGGGCCTCTCTTTCCATTGATGGCCGACTAGGCCATCTTTTGATACATATGCAGCTAGAGACAAGAGCTCCGGGGTTCTGGTTAGTACATCATGTTGTTCCAACAATAGGGTTGCAGATCCCTTTAGCTCCTTGGGTACTTTCTCTAGCTTCTCCATTGGGAGCCCTGTGATACATCCAATAGCTGACTGTGAACATCCACTCCTGTGTTTGCTAGGCCCCGGCATCGTCTCACAAGAGACAGCTATATCAGGGTCCTTTCAGCAAAATCTTGCTAGTGTATGCAATGGTGTCAGCATTTAGAAGCTGATTATGGGATGGATCCCTGGATACGGCAGTCTCTAAATGGTCCATCCTTTCATCACAGCTACGAACTTTGTCTCTGTAACTCCTTCCCTGGGTGTTTTGTTCCCAATTCTAAGGAGGGGCACAGTGTCCACATTTTGGTCTTCATTCTTCTTGAGTTTCATGCGTTTAGCAAATTGTATCTTATATCTTGGGTATCCTAAGTTTTGGGCTAATATCCACTTATCAGTGAATACATATTGTGTGAGTTCTTTTGTGATTGTGTTATTTCACTCAAGATGATGCCCTCCAGGTCCATCCATTTGGCTAGGAATTTCATAAATTCATTCTTTTTAATAGCTGAGTAGTACTCCATTGTGTAAATGTACCATAATTTCTGTATCCATTCCTCTGTTAAGGGACATCTGGGTTCTTTCCAGCTTCTGGCTATTATAAATAGGGCTGCTATGAACATAGTGGAGCATGTGTCCTTTTTACCGGTTGGGACATCTTCTGGATATATGCCCAGGAGAGGTATTGCTGGATCCTCCGGTAGTACTATGTCCAATTTTCTGAGGAACCGCCAGACTGATTTCCAGAGTGGTTGTACAAGCTTGCAATCCCACCAACAATGGAGGAGTGTTCCTCTTTCTCCACATCCTCGCCAGCATCTGCTGTCACCTGAATTTTTGATCTTAGCCATTCTGACTGGTGTGAGGTGGAATCTCAGGGTTGTTTTGATTTGCATTTCCCTGATGATTAAGGATGTTGAACATTTTTTCAGGTGTTTCTCTGCCATTCGGTATTCCTCAGGTGAGAATTCTTTGTTCAGTTCTGAGCCCCATTTTTTAATGGGGTTATTTGACTTTCTGGAGTCCACCTTCTTGAGCTCTTTATATATATTGGATATTAGTCCCTTATCTGATTTAGGATAGGTGAAGATCCTTTCCCAATCTGTTGGTGGTTTTTTTGTCTTATTGATGGTGTCTTTAGCCTTGCAGAAGCTTTGTAGTTTCATGAGGTCCCACTTGTCAATTCTCGATCTTACAGCACAAGCCATTACTGTTCTATTCAGGAATTTTTCCCCTGTGCCCATATCTTCAAGGCTTTTCCCCACTTTCTCCTCTATAAGTTTCAGTGTATCTGGTTTTATGTGAAGTTCCTTGATCCACTTAGACTTGCTTGACCTTAGTACAAGGAGATAGGAATGGATCGATTCGCATTCTTCTACATGTTAACAACCAGTTGTGCCAGCACCATTTGTTGAAAATGCTGTCTTTCTTCCACTGGATGTTTTTAGCTCCCTTGTCGAAGATCAAGTGACCGTAGGTGTGTGGGTTCATTTCTGGGTCTTCAATTCTATTCCATTGGTCTATTTGTCTGTCACTATACCAGTACCATGCAGTTTTTATCACAATTGCTCTGTAGTAGAGCTTTAGGTCCAGCATGGTGATTCCACCAGAGGTTCTTTTATCCTTGAGAAGAGTTTTTGCTATCCTAGGTTTTTTGTTATTCCAGATGAATTTGCAGATTGCACTTTCTAATTCGTTGAAGAATTGATTTCGAATTTTGATGGGGATTGCATTGAATCTGTAGATTGCTTTTGGCAAGATAGCCATTTTTACAATGTTGATCCTGCCAATCCATGAGCATGGGAGATCTTTCCATCTTCTGAGATCTTCTATAATTTCTTTCTTCAGAGACTTGAAGTTTTTATTATACAGATCTTTCACTTCCTTAGTTAGAGTCACGCCAAGATATTTTATATTATTTGTGACTATTGAGAAGGGTGTTGTTTCCCTAATTTCTTTCTCAGCCTGTTTATTCTTTGTGTAGAGAAAGGCCATTGATTTGTTTGAGTTAATTTTATATCCAGCTACTTCACTGAAGCTGTTTATCAGGCTTAGGAGTTCTCTGGTGGAATTTTTAGGGTCACTTTTATATACTATCATATCATCTGCAAAAAGTGATATTTTGACTTCATCTTTTCCAATTTGTATCCCTTTGATCTCCTTTTGTTGTCGAATTGCTCTGGCTAGGACTTCAAGTACAATGTTGAATAGGTATGGAGAAAGTGGACAGCCTTGTCGAGTCCCTGATTTTAGAGGGATTGCTTCAAGCTTCTCACCATTTACTTTGATGTTGGCTACTGGTTTGCTGTAGATTGCTTTTATCATGTTTAGGTATGGGCCTTGAATTCCTGATCTTTCCAAGACTTTTATCATGAATGGGTGTTGGATCTTGTCAAATGCTTTTTCCGCATCTAACGAGATGACCATGTGGGTTTTGTCTTTGAGTTTGTTTATATACTGGATTACGTTGATGGATTTCCGTATATTGAACCATCCCTGCATCCCTGGGATGAAACCTACTTGGTTAGGATGGATGATTGTTTTGATGTGTTCTTGGATTCGGTTAGCAAGAACTTTATTGAGGATTTTTGCATCAATATTCATAAGGGATATTGGTCTGAAGTTTTCTATCTTTGTTGGGTCTTTTTGTGCTTTAGGTATCAGAGTAATTGTGGCTTCATAGAATGAGTTGGGTAGAGTACCTTCTGTTTCTATTTTGTGGAATAGTTTGTGAAGAACTGGGATTAGATCTTCCTTGAAGGTCTGATAGAACTCTGCACTAAACCCATCTGGTCCTGGGCTTTTTTTAGTTGGGAGACTATTAATGACTGCTTCTATTTCTTTGGGGGATATAGGGCTGTTTAGATCATTAACCTGATCTTGATTCAACTTTGGTACCTGGTATCTGTCTAGGAACTTCTCCATTTCATCCAGGTTCTCCAGTTTTGTTGAGTATAGCCTTTGGTAGAAGGATCTGATGGTGTTTTGGATGTCTTCAGGATCTGTTGTTATGTCTCCTTTTTCATTTCTGATTTTGTTAATTAGGATGCTTTCCCTGTGCCCTCTAGTGAGTCTGGCTAAGGGTTTATCTATCTTGTTGATTTTCTCAAAGAACCAGCTCCTTGATTGGTTGATTCTTTGAATAGTTTTTCTTGTTTCCACTTGGTTGATTTCACCCCTGAGTTTGATTATTTCCTGCCATCTACTCCTCTTGGGTGAATTTGCTTCCTTTTGTTCTAGTGCTTTTAGGTGTGTTGTCAAGCTGCTAATGTGTGCTCTCTCTAGTTTCATTTTGGAGGCACTCAGAGCTATGAGTTTTCCTCTTAGAAATGCTTTCATTGCATCCCATAAGTTTGGGTATGTTGTGGCTTCATTTTCATTGAACTCTACAACGTCCTTAATTTCTTTCTTTATTCCTTCCTTGACCAAGGTATCATTGAGAAGAGTGTTGTTCAGTTTCCACGTGAAGGTTGGCTTTCTATTATTTATTTTGTTATTGAAGATCAGCCTTAGTCCATGGTGATCTGATAGGATGCATGGGACAATTTCAATATTTTTGTATCTGTTGAGGCCTGTTTTGTGACCAATTATGTGGTCAATTTTGGAGAAGGTACCATGAGGTGCTGAGAAGAAGGTATATCCTTTTGTTTTAGGATAGAATGTTCTGTAGATATCTGCCAGATCCATTTGATTCATAATTTCTCTTAGTTTCTCTGTGTCCCTGTTTAGTTTCTGTTTCCATGATCTGTCCATTGGTGAAAGTGGTGTGTTGAAGTCTCCCACTATTATTGTATGAGGTGCAATGTGTGCTTTGAGATTTACTAAAGTTTCTTTAATGAATGTGGCTGCCTTTGTATTTGGAGCATAGATATTCAGGATTGATAGTTCCTCTTGGAGGATTTTACCTTTGATGAGTATGAAGTGTCCCTCCCTGTCTTTTTTAATGACTTTGGGTTGGAAGTCAATCTTATCAGATATTAGAATGGCTACTCCAGCTTGTTTCTTCATGCCATTTGCTTGGAAAATTGTTTTCCAGCCTTTCATTCTGAGGTAGTGTCTATCCTTTTCTCTGAGATGAGTTTCCTGTAAGCAGCAAAATGTAGGGTCTTGTTTGTGTATCCAGTTTGTTAGTCTATGTCTTTTTATTGGGGAGTTGAGTCCATTGATATTAAGAGATATTAAGGAAAAGTAATTGTTTTTTCCTGTTATTTTTGTTGTTAAAGTTGGCATTTTGTTCTTGTGGCTGTCTTCTTTTAGGTTTGTTGAGGGATTACCTTCTTGTTGTTTCTAGGGCGTGGTTCCTGTCCTTGTATTGGTTTTTTTCTGTTATTATCCTTTGAAGGGCTGGATTCGTGGAGAGATAATGTGTGAATTTGGTTTTGTCGTGGAATACTTTGGTTTCTCCATCTATGTTAATTGAGAGTTTGGCTGGGTATAGTAGCCTGGGCTGGAATTTGTGTCTTTTAGTGTCTGTATAACATCCGTCCAGGATCTTCTGGCTTTCATAGTCTCTGGTGAAAAATCTGGTGTAATTCTGATAGGCTTGCCTTTATATGTTACTTGGCCTTTTTCTCTTACTGCTTTTAGTATTCTATCTTTATTTAGAGCATTTGTTGTTCTGATTATTATGTGTCGGGAGGTATTTCTTTTCTGGTCCAGTCTATTTGGAGTTCTGTAGGCTTCTTGTATGTTCATGGGCATCTCTTTCTTTAGATTTGGGAAGTTTTCTTCTATAATTTTGTTGAAGATGTTTGCTGGTCCTTTGAGTTGAAAATATTCATTCTCATCCACTCCTATTATCCGTAGGTTTGGTCTTCTCATTGTGTCCTGTATTTCTTGGATGTTTTGAGTTAGGATCTTTTTGCATTTTACATTTTCCTTGATTGTTGTGCGGATGTTCTCTATGGAATCTTCTGCACCTGAGATTCTCTCTTCCATCTCTTGTATTCTGTTGCTGATGCTCGTATCTATGGTTCCAGATTTCTTTCCTAGGGTTTCTATCTCCAGTGTTGCCTCATTTTGGGTTTTCTTTATTGTGTCTACTTCCCTTTTTAGGTCTAGTATGGTTTTGTTCATTTCCATCATCTGTTTGGATGTGTTTTCCTGTTTTTCTGTAAGGACTTCTACCTGTTTGATTATGTTATCCTGTTTTTTATTTTATTTTATTTTATTTTTATTTTTTATTTTTTGGGTTTTTTTCGAGACAGGGTTTCTCTGTGTAGCCCTGGCTGTCCTGGCACTCAGTTTGTAGACCAGGCTGGCCTCGAACTCAAAATCCGCCTGCCTCTGCCTCCCAAGTGCTGGGATTAAAGGTGTGCGCCACCACGCCCGGCTTGTTATCCTGTTTTTCTTTAAGGATTTGTAACTCTTTAGCAGTGTTCTCCTGCAATTCTTTAAGGGATTTTTGTGCTTCCTCTTTAGTGTCTTCTGCCTGTTTAGCATTGTTCTCCTGTATTTCTTTAAGTGTGTTATTAAAGTCCTTCTTGAACTCCTCTACCATCATCAGGAGATATGCTTTTAGATCCGTGTCTAGCTTTTCCGGTGTGTTGGGGTGCCCTGGACTGGGCAAAGTGGAGGTGCTGGGTTCTGATGATGGTGAGTGGTCTTGGTTTCTGTTAGTAAGATTATTACGTTTACCTTTCGCCATCTGGTAATCTCTGGGGTTAGTTGTTATCATTGTCACTGTTTAAAGATTGGAGCAGAAGCTCTTTTCCACTCACCAGCAGTCTCAAAATCCTGAGGCGGGGGTCGTGGGTAGCTGACGGTACCCCGGTGCTGGTCCAGCCGGAAGAGGCCTGTGGTCCTACTCAGGCCGGTTTTCTGCTTCCCTAACTAATGCAGTCTCTGGTCCCGCGTGCAATTGGATTGGAGCAGAAGCTGTGTTCCACTCACCAGAAGTCTTAAGATCTTGTGGTGGGTGTTGTGGGTAGCTGGCGAGTGTCAGCCGACCCTGCGCCCCAGCTGCCCCGGTGCTTTTCTGACCGGAAGAGGCTTGTGGCCCTATGTAGGCCGGATTTCTCTCTCCCCAACCAGAGCAGTCTCAGGTCCTGCGTGATAGGACTGGAGCAGAAGCTGTGTTCCACTCACCAGCAGTCCCAAAATCCTGCGGCGGGGGTCGTGGGTAGCTGTAGATTTTTTTTTTTTAATCCAAGGTGGTAGACCCATCTCTGGCAGATCACCTGGTAGCTATTAGCTTCTCCTATGTCAGCTTCTGACAAAGGCTGTGTGTGTCTTTCTTCTGGGAACATAAATGGTCAAAGGCAGGTAGACATCCTGCACTGGGACTTTTAATATTAAGTACTACATTAGACCAGTATGTTTTTCTTCCTGAGAATCCCAAATAGCACCCTCCACCACTATGAAGCCAGAGGAGGATGCTTCCATCTACGATCCAGTTTGATTTCTCGATAGCTTATTATCAGAATATGTGGGGTTTCTATCAGCAGGAAGCATCCTATTTCTAAGTTATATAACATTATAATTTGATGCATCTTCTGTGTTACTTGAGGGGGTGCATAATTTGATCCACATCACAAAGCCCTTTGGCTTTGAGTGGAAGGAAGGAAAGGCCGTAAATAAATCTTCTGCTGTGCTGGCTAGTCTTATGTCAGCTTGACACAAGCTAGAGTTATCTGAAAGGAGGGAACCTTAATTGAGAAAAATGCCTCCATAAGATCCAGCTGTAGGGCATTTTCTTAATTAGTTATTGATGGAGAAAACCCCAGCTCATTGTGGGTGGTTTCAAGCCTGAGCTGGTGGTCCTAGGTTCTATAAGAAATCAGGCTGGGTGGCACCCCTCCATGGCCTCTTCATCAGCTCCTGCCTCCATGTTCTTGCCCAGTCTGGGTTCCTACCCTGACTTCCTTTGACGATGAACAATGATGTGTACCCTTTCAGACCCAACTTGCCTTTTGGCCATGGTATTTTATTGCAGCAATAGACACCCTCACTAAAATATTTGCCCAATGAAATTTTAGCTTGATAATAGGTAGCACAGAACATGAGAGAGCTCCTACTCTCTAAGATTATTAACACTTTTGAGAACATTTTCATCTTATGATGTTTCTACTATGAAGAGACCCCATGATGGAGACAGCTCTTAAAAGGCTGCATTGAGTGGGGGGGCAGGAGGGGATGTTTATAGTTTTGTTTTGTTTTCTGTTTTAAAATAAGGTTGGTTTAAAACCATAAAGGCAGGAAGCAGTCAGGCATGATTCTGGCACAGTAGCTGGGAACTTTGCATCCTGATCTACAGGAGAAAGAGAGAGAAAGAGAGAGGGAGGAGGAGGGAGAGGGGGAGGGGGAGGGGGAGGGAGAGAGATAGTCCTCATGTAGGTTTCTGCAACCTTAAAGCCAATCTCCAGTGACTCACTTCCTCCAATAAGGCCATTCCTCCTAGTGCTTCCTGGAAAGTTCTCCAACTGAGGGCTAACCATGCAAATACATTAGAATATTGAGGTCATTCTCATTCAAACCACCACAGTTTCAAACATTTCAAGTCATTCATCTATATACTTTATGTACATGGGTGTTTTGTCAGCATGTACATAAATACACCAGAAGAGGGCATCAAATCACATGGTACTACAGTTATAGTTGTGAGCCACCATGTGGGTACTGGGATTTAAATTTAGGGCCTCTGAAACACCAGCCAGTGCTCTTAACCACTGAGCCATCCCTCTAAAAGAACTATTAATAAGCCATTGGCTTGGTGCTTTCAGATTTAAATGGTTAAGGTAGAATATCATTTTTCATTTTAAAAATAAGACCAGCAGTCTCAACTAACCTGGACCCCTGAGATCTCTCAGACACTGATCCACCAATCAGGCAGCATACATGAGCTGGTTTGAGGTCTTTGACACACATACAGCAGGGGAATGCCAGGTCTGGCCTCAGTGGTAGATGTGCCTAACCCTGGAGAGACTTGAGGCCCCAGAGAGGGGGAGTCCTGCTGGAGGAGGGGAACATCCTCTTGGAGACAGGGGAGAGGAGGAATGGGATGAGGAACTGGAGGAGGGAAAACCAGCAGGGGGACAATAACTGGACTCTAAAAGTTAAAATAGTAATAATAATATAAAATAAGCCTGTTAAATATTAGGGATACAACAATCATTATATTAACGAGTTAAATACATGAGTTGTTACCAGTTGTTGGATATTGTGCTGTGTGCATATTCTATCAGTATTTAGTTCCAGGAACTAACTCTGTCACTTTTATCATTTTCTACACATTGTTGGCAGTGGGTAACAAAGATTTGCCCAGTCTCCCACAGCGTTCAATGGAGATGTAGCAGAAATCCAAATAGTACAAAGACAGGCTTCATAAGAGTTGCTCCCTCTGCTCATGCTAGTTGGATAGTTGTGATGGCACATATGTATTCTAAAAAGCAACAATGTAATGTATATTAGGAACACCGATTCCACCTTCCCAGGGAAGCTTACAGAAGTAGGGTTGAAGAAGAGAGGAAGTGAGTTCCCACATAGCCCATACCCACAAATGGCCACACTATTGTGAATTGTAGCAGAGAAAATGTGACTTAACATCCCTGTTAGTCTCTAAGTAAAGGCAAATAACCAGGAAACAGGAAATCTTGGAGATGGAATCGTGAAGGTAAATGGTTTTGTATCCTCAATGCATTTTTCCTATTCTGTAGTCCTGGGAGGCTTTCCCCATTCTGGTCACTTTGGCAGGTGACTGATGTGCTGTCACAAAGGCCCCTGCAAAAATGACATTTGGTTCTGTACGGGAGGCAGAGATGCAGGATTCATAATAGCTAGTTTCCAGGGGCCCAGAGAATTTGTTTGATCTGCCAGGAGAAGGGATGGCGGGATGAGAAAGGGAAAACTTTCTCCTCCTCTCTCTAATTTGGGGGAAGGAGATGGTGACTTGGAGGGATTTGTGGCCCTGGTCTCCCAGGGTAAACAGTAGTCACAACTCAAAGTGCTCATTAAGCTGCTAAAGGAAAAAGAGCTTGGGAACTCCTCACAGGAGGAGGCAGCGGGATTCTGACAGTAACAGTCTGTAGATGGATAGAGGTATTCAGCTATGGGGAAGCAATTGAATCTCTGAAAAGCGGCTCATGATTAGAGCCCAGCGGTTTTGACACACTGCAATCAAGCTTCAAGGAAACCCTGCCTGGTGGGGGATCAGCCTATCAAGGGAACAAAAAACAAGTGCGGTGCAGGTGGGGTTGAACTAGAGTTTTGAGAGCCAGGAGAACAAATTAGCCAATCTAATTTGAGACGGCATTGTTTTGTGTTAATTCAGCCATTTAAGAAGAACAAAAAAAATAATAATAAAATAAAAGTAATAATAGATCATCCCTCTTCTTAGATGTACATGAAATTACCGATAAAAATGAAATACTATAAAGCTATTTATGAGAAGAGAAATACCTCTAACAGATTCACTTTTAAAATTGGGGATGAGGAGAAATATAAATAATGAAATATCCCTAAGTGGTATTTTTACAGAATATAAATCATTCTAGCTTAGGAAAAACATTCACTGTCTAGTGTTTGAATGTAAAATCTTCTATTTTTGATAAGGAGACACGGATGCTTGACTCTGGAAAGCCATGAGCGCAATGCCGGGCTTCTTGATTGACATCAACACGTAATAAGATTAAAGCTTATCAGTTACTACAAAGCCAAAACAGTGCTTTCAGCAGCTTTTCTTAGCCACCCTTTCAGGTCTTGCAACAAGCATACATGGTAAGAACTATTATCAACTTCTATTGGAGGTACAAGCTTATTAAAGTATCTACCCAAGAATGGATAGTTACTATATGTCTATGGCTCTTACCCAGATAGCTTGTCCCCAAATCCAGCACCTTCTTAGCATTCATACTTCCCAGTAACTCAAGAACCATGAGTTGTGACAGGCACATGCTTAAGGCTCTTCAGTTCTCAGATTCTAAAAATAGCTCTAAAATAACTACGAAGTTAAGCATCTATTCAAAGATTGCTTGAGAGTGGCATTTTGAAGTAATTCACTACCACTGTGTTGGGCTCCATCTGTGGTTTTTGTGTCTAGTAGTATTTATTTCATGAAATTGGATGCAATTGTGTTTATTACATGTTTAGAATCGCAATATCTTCCCTGTGATTGTTCCTTTAGCGAGCATAAAGTGACATGATATAACCATCATACACGTGAGTTCAGCAACTGTGGTTACCCACACAAAACTAAGCCAATACAAGACTAAGCCAATTCAAAGCTCTAGCTTACAGGAGGAGGGGTTCCAAGGCTCCACTGGTAGATGTGGAACTATTGCCAGGTGACTGCTAGAAAAGAAACATTCTCTCTGCTTTAGAGGAATGGCCACTGATTGTCCTAATGGATGATCTCACAGTAAAGCACATATGAAAAGCATGAATTGGTTTTTAATGGTTGAAAATAATAAAAGACTTGAAGCCAGAGGAAATGTATTAGGGAAGGGGACCAGGGCAAGTGAGAAGGAGGGCATGAGAAGCTGATTGATGTGGCATAGATGAGAACTGTCTTCCATAGGCTTGGGCATTTGAACACCACACCCACTGTTGGTGGCTCTGATCGGACAGGCTTAGGTACAGCCTTGAGGTAAGAAGTATGTCAGCACAGGAGGACATTGAGAGTGCGTCACCTCTCCCACCTCTCCCTCTTTCTCTCCTTCCTGCTTGCAGTTTCAGTATGTGGGGTTTCTCCTCCAGCCCCAGGGCAGCTATGTCTGTTACTTACCATTACGGCTCCCTCTGGAATCATGAGGTCAAATAAACTCTATTTTGCAAGTTACTTTGGTCAACTTACAGAAGTAAGTGCAGAGTTAAATAACGGATCTCGGACTATTCCTGAAAGGTCTTCCTTACCCCGGACTTCAAAGTAGCTTAAAAATACCAACTTCCACTGGGCAGTGGTGACACATGACTTTAATCCTAGCACTTGGGAGGCAGAGGCAGGCAGATTTCTGAGTTCAAGGCCAGCCTGGTCTACAGAGTGGGTTCCAGTACAAGCAGGGCTATACAGAGAAACCCAGCCTCGAGAATCAATCAATCAATCAATCAATCAGTATTACTACTCCCTGTACAAAGTTGCTTTTCTTGGTATCATTGAGGCCCTTGTGATTTTGTATTGAAAATAGAACAAAAATGACGCTTTAGGTTTTTTTTCTATTATAAAAGTATTACTTTAATTTTTTTTTAACTGATTATTAAGCATAGCAACCAAACAGGAGTTTAAAAAAGCATTGCATTTAAATATCACCACCACAGGCATTATCATGGTGATTTTAAACCAAAGTTGTGTGTGTGTGTGGTGTGTGTGTGGTGTGTGTGTGGTGTGTGTGTGTGTGTGTGTGTGTGTGTGCATCTTATTAAATAACTTTTCAGTGGTGCCACATAGATGTATCTCCAGGTCATGGCTGTGATAACGAGGCCTTTTGTTGTGAGCAGAATACTAGGTTATAATCTCTCACTAATTACTTCTAGGGATTAGTCAGATACCCTGGGGCTCTGCTATCTTTCACACTTACCCTGCTTGGCAAATTACTTATCCGTGGGCAGAAAGGGCAGGAAGCTTCTCCTGGTGTTAAGCCCAGGGAGATCTTAATTAAAGGCAGTTGAATTTATCCGTGGTCTCCGACATTAAAGGGAATACACTGAGTCCTCTTGGAGACAGTATCCAAGATGCTTCCTGCTGTCACTCAAGCACTGACTTTCTTCATTTTCAGGGAAGCCACGGATGTTTTCTTCCCCTCCGCTCGTGGTAATCTTTTTCAGAGTGACTTTACGAAATTCAGGAGGATTGGAAGGAATAGGTGGGACGGCATTTTAGCACCTGGAAGCTTCATCTCACGTTGTATTTTACTTGCGCATTGACCCTTGTCTTGTCTGTTGACACACACACAAAGAGACTATATTTAAACACTCCTAGAGACGGAGATTTGGTTCCTTCATGTAGGATGGATTTTATCTGGGGTAGGGTGGAAGTCAGGATGCTTCGGAAGATACGAGGGTGCTATGACTGAGAGTAAATGGATTCTTAAACCTTTTGCATTTTAAAATGTGAGCCAATCTGTCTGCATGCGTTTGTTTACATTCCTAGGCTGAAAGGATGGCAGTTACTAATTACTTCTTAATGCTTAGATAGTATATGAGCATTAACTTCTTATTTCCTGAGGCTTTACCCAGCACCTGGATTTTCAGGGATAACTGTGGATACTTAGTGAATGAAGCAGACACTATCCTGAATGGACTCAGATAAGGAAGGTAAATATTAGACATTTCAGGAAAATAGTAATGGCTAGTTGTGACTAAGTTACTTTTAAAAAGTGACAAGGAACACAAGGAGTCTATTTGCGTACAGTCAGTTTCGTTTTGGAGGACCAGGTACTGAATCCAGTGACCTAGGTACATATGAGACAAGTGCTCTGTTACTGAGCTCTCTCAGCTGCAAGATAGTCTATTTAAGACACATATGGAAACCAGGGAGGAAAAAAGTGGGATAGGAACTGAGAGTTGTTGGAGGAAGGTAAAGAATATGTTCAAAATATATTATTGAAAAAAATGTATTATTGAAAAAAATTCTATGAGGTGGACATGAGGTGACAAAATAATTTCTCTGGATTTACATTTGAATCCCATAGATATTGTATAATTATAAAACAAATAAATTTATAAGAAAAATGTTTAGGAGTAAAATAAAATTAAGTTAATCAATATGATTGTCTATTATAGATTTGTCACTTTATATGGAACTGTTTGACTATGTAATCTAGAATATATATCCTGAGAATTAAAAAAAAAAAAACAAACTGCAAGTGAGATCCACTCACATGATGCATCTATCGATATTGCTATCAATAATACTATTACTATAATTTTTAAAGTTAAAATCAAGTGTGCCTATTCCTTGTAGAATAGTAAGTAAAGGCTGCATATGATGACTACAATGAGTTTTCACAATTGCACTAAGAAGAGAAATAGGCTTGCAGCAAATTTGTGACCAAGGAAAAACATTCATTCTAGGTCAGGTCCAAGGATGGAGCCACAGGTGTGAACTATGATAAAGCCAGGCCCTGTGAAACTGTGGCTTTGAACTTGTAATGAGCTTATAGAATGAAACACTGCTTTGAACTCTGTATTAGTATCCTTCTGTAACTCCCCTTTTATATAACATTTTATCTATGAGGTAATTCTTTCTTACATAGTTTTTTTTTTTTTTTTGTTTTTTTGTTTTTTTGTTTTTTTTTTTTTTTTGTCTAGAAACTATAAAGAGGCTGAAAGCATTAAAAGAAAGTGAGGGCAGCCTTTTCCTGCTTCACCCTGTGTGTGCTGTCTGTGTGAGTAACCTCTTTCCTTTCATTTCTTTTCTCTCTGGCTCAAAAGGAGTTAAGGAGCTCCTCTCTGGGCCATCCAAGGAGAGAGGGGAAGGGAGGCACCTGGCTGACTATCCAGAGAAAGGAGCTCTAGCAATGAATCCTTTTACTTAATTCCCAGCTGCTAAACAGCATGTGGTAATTCACCAGAAGTTAGCATTTATTTAAGCACAAATTATAAGATAGTTAAAGAGTTAAGCACCCAGCATTTACTGCAGCACAGAATAGTAATAAAGAGTTAAAAGTTCAGCACCTATTAAAAACACAAAGTAGCAAGAAAGAATTAAATACACAGTGCTTACTGAAACACAGAATTACAAAGTAATCACATACAGTTATAAAATAAAGATATAGTGCTTATTAAAACATAGAAAGGAACTCTGAAACTTATAGAGGAGAAAGTGGGGGAAAGCCTCGAAGATATGGGCACAGGGGAAAAATTCCTAAACAGAACAGCAATGGCTTGTGCTGTAAGATCGAGAATCAACAAATGGGACCTCATAAAATTGCAAAGCTTCTGTAAGGCAAAAGACACTGTTAAAAAGACAAAAAGGCCACCAACAGATTGGGAAAGGATCTTTACCAATCCTAAAACAGATAGGGGACTAATATCCAATATATATATAAGGAACTCAAGAAGGTGGACTCCAGAAAATCAAATAACCCTATTAAAAATGGGGTACAGAGCTAAACGAAGAATTCTCAACTGAGAAATACTGAATGGCTAAGAAGCACCTGAAAAAATGTTCTACATCCTTAATCATCAGGGATATGCAAATCAAAACAACCCTGAGATTCCACCTCACACCAGTCAGAATGGCTAAGATCAAAAATTCAGGTGACAGCACATGCTGGCAAGGATGTGGAGAAAGAGGAACACTCCTCCATTGTTGGTGGGATTGCAAGCTGGTACAAGCACTCTGGAAATCAGTCTGTCAGTTCCTCAGAAAATTGGACATAGTACTACAGGAGGATCCCGCAATACCTCTACTGGGCATATATCCAGAAGATGTCCCAACTGGTAAGAAGGACACATGCTCCACTATGTTCATAGCAGTCTTATTTATAATAGCCAGAAACTGGAAAGAACCCAGATGTCCCTCAACAGAGGAATGGATACAGAAAACGTGGTACATTTACACAATGGAGTACTACTCAGCTATTAAAAAGAATGAATTCATGAAATCCTTAGGCAAATGGATCTGGAGTATATCATCCTGAGTGAGGTAACCCAACCACAAAAGAACTCACATGATATGCACTCATTGATAAGTGGATATTAGCCCAGAAACTTAGAAAACCCAAGATACAATTTGCAAAACACATGAAATGCAAGAAGAAGGAAGACCAAAGAGTAGATATTTTGTTCCTCCTTAGAATGGGGAACAAAATTCCCATGGAAGGAGTTACAGAGACAAAGTTTGGAGCTGAGATGGAAAGAAGGACCATCCAGAGACTGCCCCACCCGGGGATCCATCCCATAAACAGCCACCAAACCCAGACACTATTGTATATGCCAGCAAGATTTTGCTGACACGACCCTGATATAACTATCTCTTGTGAGGCTATGCCAGTGCCTGATAAATACAGAAGTGGATGCTCACAGTCATCTATTGGATGGAACACAGGGCCCCTAAAGAAGGAGCTAGAGAAAGTACCCAAGGAGCTGAAGGGGACGGCAACCCCATAGGCGATCAACAATATGAACTAACCAGTACCCCACAGAAATATGTCTCTAGTTGCATATGTAGCTGAGGATGGCCTAGTCAGCCATCAATGGGAGGAGAAGACCTTGGTCATGGGAAGATCATATGTCCCAGTACAGGCCCAGTACAGGGGAATGGCAAGGTCAGGAAGTAGGAGTGGGTAGGTTGGGGAGCAGGGCAGGGAGAGAGTGTAGGGGACTTTCAGGATAGCATTTGAAATGTAAATGAAGAAAATATCTAATAAAAAATGAAAAAAAAAGGGAAAGGAACTGAAAAAAGAAAAAAGAAAAAGGAAACCAGTAGTTTTCAGCCACAAAATATGCCAGAGAGTGTTAAGTTTTCAGAAGCCATCAGCTTCTAGTTCCCAATATAGTTAGAGAAAGTTATAAGGTTGGAGGTCATCAGTCTTATAGCCTTTGTCCAACTCTGTGTTCCCATTCAGCTCAGAACCCCAAAAGGCATCATGAGGCCCTCACAGTACAGGCTTCTGGGGGAGAGAAGACATTAATGGTCTTACCTAGCATTGACTCCTGCATGCTACAGTACTGACATGCCAACTGAGAAGTACCCACTCATGCAGTAGAGAAAGGATTGTTGTAGCAAGAGCCGACCACATTCTGATTAGCATTGAGATGTGTTTCTCAAGAGCCTGGTGCTGTCAAGCAGTTGAAAATACCACAGCTAGAGAGGTCTCTGGGGAAACCCCGATGTTGGGAGTAACTTACTGTTCTTTTGATAGATGCCCATGTCAAACTGCCTTCTAAATATTTAAACTTATACCAATAGGCTTATGCTGCCTTTATTGGTCAGATAGGTTTTTTCTGGCAATGGTTAGTGGTGATTGCTGCGAGTTATAACTAGACAAAGTGCTGGGAACAAGCAATTACTAGTGCTCAGTCTTAAAAGGGTTTGGAAAGAATTTAAAAGCCAGAGGATGGAGAATAATATTATAAAATGTCATATTCTGCATACAACATGGCTACTGTACTTATGGACTTACAGTAGCTGTTGTTTGCTGCACAAGTTCAAGTCCCAGCAGTGATGGGGGTAGAATTCACAAAGTCCCACCCATAAATGAGATGCTGACATGATACTAGCAAATGACAGCTAGTGGAGAGACTCGTTTTCTTTATTGTGTGGCCATTAGTAGATGGACAATGTTCTAGTGGATGTTGCTATATCCATGAGAACCCACTCAGCAGTAACTGGTGTCATTGGTTATAAAAAAATAAGCCATAAAACTGGGAGAACATACCATGTCAGGAGGTTGGGAAGGCATGACATGTTAGGAGGGTTGGGAAGGCATGTCATGTTAGGAGGGTTGGGAAGGCATGATATGTTAGTGGGTTGAGAAAGCATGATATACTAGTGGGTTTAGGGGAAAAGGCAGAGAATGGGGTTGGATATCACCAAAACACACTATACACATGAGCAAAATTCTTAAAGACCAAATTAATAATATTAGAATAAGAAAGTAATTTAAAAACACAGCAAAGGCACTCAAAATGTAGGTGCCTATCTTACACTGAAAATGAAAACAATCCCTCCTATCAGTCTTTGTATAGGATGCTCAGGAAGAATGTCTGAATTCTGGGGAAGGGTGACTTTAATACTTTCTCAGAATCCAATGAACATACTCTGTCTGCAAGTAAATAATTGATAAGATGAAGCTTAAGTTAATTTCAAAAATCAAATTAAGAATTACAGAAATTGCAATATGCATATTTTGGAGTCCTGTGAAATGAGAGGTGTTTCCTGCCAAGGTGTTTGCTGATTACTGTCAAAGGCGACCAGACACTGAATTTCTGCAGGGACAGGACATAGATGAGATCATTTGCTAAGAATCCAAATCTAGTTATAACTCCAAGGTGAGAAAACTGCAAATGCAGAGCAGCACACGAGGCTCATTCAAGGGGCCATAATTGACATGGACTTGAAGAGGAAAACTTCAGAAAGTGTTGCTCACTTTTACAAAGCCAGGGACTTTCATGAAAAACAAAAATAACAGAGAGACAAGCAGAGACTTCAGAGCCCTTTTACCTAACTCTAGTGTGTGGGCTTCATGTAATTCAGAGTGTAATCAATGGCCAACAGCAATGGGTCAGCTGAGAAATCTGGACCTGTGAACACACCTGGTCATATGTAAGTTCTAGTAATTGCATGTGTAGCTATAGAGATAGTACATCAGTAATAATTTTAACATTTTATCTTCTCTGTATGTGTTCTTGTGTGTCTGTGCTCGTTTTCTGTATATGTATGAACTCTGTGTGCCTTCTTGTCGCTTCTCAACAGTCCTGAGATAGCAGGTTTGCAGCACCATATACTGTGAAATTAGCTATATAGCATGCATACATGCACATATCAGCTACTAAAGAAAACAAAGAGACCATGAACTTTAAACAGACCAAAAGATAGGAGATACATGGGGGGGGGGGTGTAGGTGGAGGCAAGGGAATCAGAAAATGATGGAATAATAATCTCAAAAATATTTACTAATATTTCCTTCAATGATCTTTACCTTAGAGTAGTTGTGTCCTTGAGTGACCCCACCTGTAACGTACCAACGTAATCCTTACCACAGTGCGATATGGTTAGTGCCGTAGAAATGATGTTGTGTGATTTTTGAAGTGGTAAACAAACACACTGAAGTGTCTACGTTGGCTTTCCCTATCTGTGTTTATAGTAAACGCCAGAAGCATGGCATGCACTATTCAACTGACCTAATACCCTTCTTCATGTATGGATTAGACGAGGAGTCCGCACCAATGCACACATGCAGTTCTATAGAAACCAACGATTTAGTGCCTGTCTGGAAATGCTTAAGGACTGAGTCATGTGATGTCTGAGACTTCTTTTAAAATATTCAAGAGAATAAAAGTGATCCAGGGTAGAATAAACAGTCAGTTTAGTGAGTTACTGAAACTGGGTAACGGACACATGAAACCTCACTGAGCCTGTTTCCCTATTTTTGCGTCTCAGTGTGTGCGTGCTCAGAGGCATATGCAGACACCCTCAGAAGCCAGAAGTGGATGTCAGATCCCCCAGAGCTGACTGGCATTACAGGGTGCTATAAGCTGCCATGTGGGTGCTGCGAATTGAACCTCTGTCCTCTGGAAGAACAGCCAGCACTCCTAACCACTGAGTCATCTCTTCACCCCCTTTCCCTATTTTTGAATGATAGAAAATTTTGATAATAAGATGGCCTATTGATCTGAAATCCATAAATCATGATTTTGTTTTCAATCGGGAGTATGGACTTCACCAAAAATATTTGCAATGTGAAAGTATTATTTATAGATCCTCAAAATATCCATAGTATCTGCAGTTGAAAGCTATGGGAGTGAATATGTACATCAAACCATCTCAATCCCTGACTGAGGTAAGAACATAAAGCCCATGGCATTCTACTCTTACAGGATATACACATACATACATACATACATACTCAGTTAATCAAATTTCCTGATATTAATGGACCTATAACAGCTTATCTTCTATCCAGTGCTGCTTCCCCCACCTTCTTCCTTTAAGAAATGTTGGTCCTTGGCCATCATCTCACTCCAAATGACTTGGTACCTACCATTAGAAAGTTTACAGAAAGTAGCATATGTATGTTGCTTGATTTACCTTCACATTATTTTTTTCTTTACATGAATTAAAATATCCTGACTCTGAGAAAAAGATCCTCCCAGGGAACTGGTGTGCTTCATTTTATGTGCACTGGCCAGTAGCCTATCAGACTTCCTCTGACATAGCAGCTAAAGCTGTTTGGATAAACACGTTGTTAAGATCGTCAAGAGTATATGAAGCCATGCCACTAGATCCACTAGAGGATGTACAAACCCATGCTAGTGAGTTTCTAGAGAGTGAAGGCTTTAATACAGAGAGCTGATGGTTTGCACTGTTAATGATAGGGTTAGTGTAGGAGGAATGGCAGGCCTCACTGACAAGCTAGTGGCTACTTCCTCATAAATGTCAGCAAACATCAAGTGGGGTTGCCCAGCTGCAGAGGCAACTTCCACATGTGGGCCCAACTGCAGCCCAACTGCAGCCCAACTGCAGCCCAACTGTAGCCTGCCAGAGAACCTAAAGACTGGTGAGGCAGACAAGACAGCCAATCGGGACTGCTACTTTGTTGTTTGGGACCAATGGGACACTGTGGAGGTTATAAAGGATGCTACCAGAGGATTAATAAAGGAGTTTATTAATCCTACATTCTGGAACACATACATTCCCCACAGAAGTAGATGTCATTAGTGTTTGCACTAACAAGTCTTTAATATCTTTACTTATTTTTACATTTTAAAAGTATCTATCTGGTTCATAAGTGAATATTTGTATGTGGCTAAGAGTAAAGGTTTTCTTTAACTTTCTAGGTCTTTCTATCCTTTATATCAGTACCATACTTTACAATTCTAAGTTGAGAGGAACATGCGAGGTGTTGGGTCATCTACTGATGTTGTTCAGATGGAGTTTGACTCCCTGTTCTTCAAGTGTAGGAGTCTTAGTCCCTGGTGTGTTGATACTGAAATGTGATGGGCTCTTTAAGAGGCTGGGCATAATGGAAGGTCCTTAGTTCATTGTGGTAACTGCCCTTGGACGGTAATTCATGGAATCCCAAGTTTTCTGATATAGAGAGAGCAAATTTGGTCTCTGAATCGCTCTCTGCGTCCTGTTTGGAGAAGTGCTCTTCCTTCTCCCACACTTGCTGCTGGTGTTGCGGCACCATTCGCCATTCGCCTCTCATCAGAACTTAGCAGATTCTGGCACAGTATGCTTGCACTTCCAAAAATAAAAGTAAATAAACTGATTTTCTTTAAATAAAACCCTTGTTGTTTTTGTCATTTATAAAATTAGCCTACTTCCAGTATTTTATTATAACAATTAAAACAAACTAATATATCCAATAAAAAAGCATTCTCCTGCAAAAAGCTTATTTTTTCCCCCAATCTCTAAGATTGTGATTTTCTTTTACTAAGTAGAAAACGATAGGATATAAGGTCAAGAGAAATGAATATTAATAACTAATTTTTCAATTAAAAGTTGAGGTGCATGTACGGCAAAGATTACCATATTCTCTAGCCAGCCATATAAGCCTGACAGTAAGCTTCCAACATTAGTTTATGCTTCCCTTTCCTTTCATGTTTGGAAAAACTCCAAATATATTTCATTTGTTTGAAAATAAATGGGATTTTTTTTCTTTAAAAAAAGCAGTTTACTTTTTAGAGGCTCATTTCAAATTAAACTACTGCAGGAAGAGCAGAAACACTGTCCCACTTTTTCCTGAGTCAAACATCTATTCTTCACCATCTTGTTAGGTGCGGAAGTCCACACTGACCTTCTACATCTTTATAAGAAATGTCTATTTCTTAAAGAGGCAGTGATGACATCATTGGGGTGCAGGCTTTGTCTTCATGTTGAGGACTTTGCTTGGAGTAAGGGAGCAAGTGTCAAGTGTTTTCTTGAGTGGCTTTCACTAGGACTCTGGTGGCAACTAGTCTGGCATGAGAAAATATCTTTGGTTTTGCCAGGAGTCATCTGGTCTATTTATCTTTTCCATGACCCATTTTTATGCTGTGGAATCCTAACAAAGTCCATTCCGAAGAATAAAGATGTCCCTGTGATAACCCATCTCAGAGAACTCTGACCAGGATCAAAGCATGATGGAAAAGGGCCTGCTACTAATAGAAACTATTTTAAATTCCGACAGTGTCTTCTCCTTGTGGCATTGGACAAATGACCCAGCCTGAGGAACCTAGTGCCCTTTCTAAAATGAATTAAATTTCATATCCATAAGTAATAGATTATAAACCTCACTCCCCAGACCTCTTAGGAAGTTGAAATGAGGTAATGTACTGTGAGGGTTGAAATTTGCAGACTGTACCAATGTTGTTGGCCTGAACAAGCAACCTGACTAGTGGGCAGAGGCAGACGTAGGCGATTTGTGTAGAAAAGGCTTTGAGAATCCACTGCATGTGTACTTAAATCGAAGAAAGCAAAGTACTGTTTATAGGGTTTCTACAACAAAGATATCCACCGAGAATAGATACCGGCACACAGTAGCATTAGTGCACCTGCCAAGGCAATCCAACCAAAATAGATATCTGACAGACAACAGAGTTAGTACCACCTGCCATGACACAGCTGAGCGCAGTGGGATGGCAATCATAGCCGGTTAACATTTTCGTGCCCTTCCTAATTTATTGGATTGGTTTAATGAGTTCTTGAGTTTGTAGGCATATTACAATTAAACCTAATTGGTGTTCATGAGCAAGTCACAAAAGAAATACTTTTACTGTTCTGATTACTGGGGGTAATCCCCAAATGTTAATAAAACATATGCATGTTTATTTGTTCACCAAGACTTGTTTATATGTGGATAGACAAGGAGGGGGGTGAACGGAGAAATGCGTGGGTAATTTACCGGTCTGTCTACAGTAGGCAGCACTGACATCAGCAAATGCCTCCGCTCTATACAGGAAAAGCAGCATTTGCACAGCCATTACAAAGTGTAATACCATGTTGGTATAGAGACAGTAGACGTCTTATGACTCTGCAGTATCTCCGTTTTACCTCTTGGACCCAGTCTTGTGGTGCCCAAACTCAGAATACCAAGCTAGGGCACAGAGTTTCTGTGTCCTGGAGAGCCACCCCAGGCCCCTAGTAGACTCCATGAGCAAGTGATAGGTGTAAGTGAAGCTGAATAGAGAAACTTTGGGGGTGATTCTAACAGAGACTGGCCTACCCAGATAGATGGATCGATGGTGTGAATATAACTTATCTACATGGAATTAGAATATTGTTTTCAGTTAAGATGTCGGGCGACCATACTTCCTTGCTGAAGACTTCTGCAACTCACTTCTCACAGACTCCTGCCTGGCATGTACAATACAGAACTTTAGGTCCTACCACACAGGCAGAACAAAGCCTTCTTATACCCAAGAGTGAAGAGCACATGTCTTGAAACATCCTCTCCCAAGAGAGGCGGAAGGGGGCTTTTATAAAGGATGGTTCTGATGTCAGGGGTCAAGGCAGACAAGGGGAAGCTAGCACAACATCTTTTGTTTATTACTTAGCTCCCTTGCACACCTCAGAGCTATCTTGGATTTGTCTAGATTGATCAGGATTTTGGTGTTTTGTTCTTTGTTTGGGTTGCTGTAGAGTCTGTCTAGCTACAAGCGTAGGGTGGACCTTCATACAAATGAAAGAGGACATTGTCCAGGAACTTCCAAGAGCCAGAGCACTTGAGGTGACATTTAGTTAGTATATCTTTAAGTTGCATTGATTTTTATATGTATCACTTTACTCAAAACATCCTATGAGATGCTTTTAATTTATTAATTTATTAGTTTAATTAAAGGCACACTTTTAATATCTTAAAAATAAATTTACATGTAGAGTTGGGATCATTTGTACTTCAACCAACAGTACATAAAATTTTCTACTTTTTAATGCTTTTCTTATCCTTTGTAAACAAGCTTTTATTCTGGCTGTCGATTAAAATTTTGGTTGCTCTTTTATTATGTATGCTATCTATTTGTACTCTATGTGAATATTGAAAAGTATCCCTCTCATTCAAAGTGACTGGATTCCCCCTACTCCCATTCATAGAGACTAGTGAAATCTTTCCACGTTCCCCTAGTTAGCTGTACTATCCATATAACTTTTGTTGGTTCTTCAAAAGTTCTTTCAGTGAAAATGATCTAATGTACAATTATTTTTCACATAGGTTTTGCCTTTTGATGATCCCCATTCTAAAAGTCTTGTTGTAAAAATACTGGTTTCTGTTTTGATCCATATTGGTCCATAGTAACCTGAAGCCAG